>NW_007224128.1:45394-45949 GCF_000164805.1 Carlito syrichta | reverse complement strand
CTTTACAAGGAAAACTGCAAAACACTGCTCAAAGAAAATCAAAGATGACACAAACATGGTGGAAAAATATCCCATGCTCATGGATTGGAAGAATCAACATTGTGAAGATGTCCATCTTCCCTAAGGCAATCTACAAATTCAATGCAATACCCATCAAATTACCAGCAATATTCTTCTCAGACCTAGAAAAGACAACACAGGAATTCATATGGAAACATAAACGTCCAAGAATAACCAGAACAATCCTCAACAAAAAAAACAAAGCAGGTGGTATCACATTACCAGACTTCAAATTTTACTATAAAGCTACAATCACCAAAACAGCTTGGTATTGGTATAGGCATAGGCATATAGATCAATGGAATAGAATTGAGATTCCAGAAGCAAAACCTCAATTTCTCAACCAACTCATCTTCGACAAAGCCCCCACCACCTACCACTGGGGAGAGGAGAACCTATTCAGTAAATGGTGCTGGGAAAACTGGCTGACCACATGCAGAAGATTGAAACAGGACCCCTATCTATCCCCATGCACAAAGGTTAACTCCAAATGGA
>NW_007224128.1:0-44068 GCF_000164805.1 Carlito syrichta | reverse complement strand
CAACAGGGTGCCTGAATGAAACGTAATTGTACACCTAACCCTTAACTGTACCCCACAAAACCATAATAAAAAATATTGATTAAAAAAAAAGAAAGTAAGAGTAAAACAGGAAATATGGGCTACTTTTCCTTTAGCTTGAGAAGAAAAAGTGTTGTGAATGGATAGGGCTACAGGCCCATAAATGTTGTTTGTTTGTTTCAGTTGTTCATTAAAACATCTAGGCAATGAGCATATAGTAGTAAAAATATAGTAAAATGACAACAAAAAAAAAGATGACTGTTCTTTGAAATATGGCACAGATAGTAATCCACCTAATATTCAGGCTTTGTGTTGCCATTGGTGGGTAGCTAGCCAATAAAGAATACATTCCTCATCTTCTTTCATTCATATGTGGATACCTTACTGGGTATCATCATTAGAATTGGAATGGAAGTAAAGTTGGTCATTTCTGTGCTGTCGCCTTTAAGAAGTAAGAGCAGCCTCTCGAATGACTTCAGTAGCTGGAATTAGAAGGTGGCAGAGTTTTAGTCAGCCTGAGTCACCAAAGGACTATGTGGAGCACAATGTCCTCTCAAACCACCAATCATAAAAACAATTGAGTATCTATGTAAGCCAAAAATAAACTGTATTGTGCTATCCAACTTAAATTTAAGGACTTCTTCTTTACAACAGCTACGGTTATTCTAACTAATACATGAGGTTTATATTTTAGTGGTGGAAACAGACAAAAACAAGATAAATAAATAAAACATACACTTTGTTATGAACAGAACAAAGGAGTTAGTCACATAAGTCTGTGGGCAAAACCATTTCAGGCAGGAAGAACAACTGGAAAGGTCTCCACGGTAAGCATACTGGCATGATGAGGAAGAGATAAAGGATGGTATGGCTAGAGCAGAAATTAGAGATGATGAGGCTGGAGATGTAATTTGTCATGGAAACAAGTAACGTAGGGTCCTGTACGTCATTGTGAAGGCTCGAACTTTTACTCAGAAAAGAATGGAAAACTTTTGGAATCGTTTGAGCATATATTGCCTTGGGTTTCACCACATTTATTCTAGGTTCTTCTTCATTGTTTAGGAATATGTTGAAGGTGGATCCAGGAGGACCGATTAAAGAATTCAGGTAAGAGATGCTTATAACTTTGATCAAGGTGGAATGGCCCTGGAGGTGTATTAAGAATGTGTATTCTGAATCTATTTTGAAGCTAGAGCCCAAGATATGGAGCATGAGAATGAAAGAAGAGCTAAGGAAGATTCCAAGATTTTGTCCTGAAAAACTAGAAAAGTGAATTTGCCATTCACAGCATTAGAACACAGTGAGAGACACAGATGTAGCATATCTAAGAAGCTCAGATTGGGGCATGTTGTTTATTATGCATATTAAATATCTAAACTGAACAAGCAAGTAGGCAGGTGGTTTTGTTAGTCAAGAGGTCAAAGAAAAGATTTGCTCTGAAGGTATTTGAGAGTAGTGAGCTTTTGTTTAAAGTTCTGACTCTTATTGAGAATCCAAAGGAAATAATTCAGGGAGAGAAGAGAGGGAGTCCTAGTAGTAGGCCCTCAGCAACCCCGCATTAGAAGTCAGAGAGACAAGAAGGGAGCACGATGGCCACTTGTATACCTTATCCTGAATTGAACCCTACTTCTTACAATTAAAAAAAAGAAGCTGAAAAAAAAAGAGGGAATCAGCATAGGATAGTGAAAAGGGGAAACCAGAAAGTAGTGGCAAAACCAGACAAGTGTCACATCTTAGAAGCCAAGTGAAGAAAATGACTCGAGAAAGAGTGAGCTATATGGCAAAAAGTTGCTGGAATCTCAAAATATCATAACTAAGAAGTGACTACCAGATTTGATAATGCTAAGTGGTGATCCCAATACTAGCAGCTTGATAAGAGAGAAGGAAAGAAATTAGAATAAAGGAGTTGATGATACTCTTCCAAAGAGTTTTGCCATAAAAGGGAGACAGAAATAGAGCAATCATTGAAAGTGGAAATGGGCTAAGAGCAGAGTGGTTTTATGATGAAAAAAGTAAAAAAAAAAAAAAAAAATCAGCTGGGTATGGTGGCACATCCCTGTAATCCCAGCTACTCAAAAGGCTGAGGTGGGAGGATTGCATGATACCAGGAGTTTAAGGCTGCAGTGAGCTGGGATGGCATCACTCCTCTCCAGCCTAGGCAACAGAGTTAGATTCTGTCTCTAAAATACAATATTAATGGAAAAATATCATACTATGACTATATGAGAAAAAGAATGATTCAGTAGAAAGGGAAATATTAATTTATCCATATTGATAACATATGTTAAATTTTAATCTATACTTAAAATTGAAACAAACTCACATGTATCATGTTTAAATACTAGAAGGGTTCAGTTGAGAGGAATATTCTGAAGATAAAAGAGAAAAAGAAAAGGAAGTGTTTATTTAATATTTCCAAAAAAGCAAGGGAGTATATAATTGAGAGAATGAAAGGATATATAATTCCCCATGTTAACAGGAGAGAAGTCTGAAAGGTGATGACAGTCAATTAGTAGCTGGGAAAAGGGTTAGAGAAATGAGGTAGGTAATGCCTGATGGCTTCTATTTACTCTCTGAAGTGAGATATAGAATCATCAACTGAGAGTGATGTGGGAGATGACAGGGAGTTTTAAAGAAAAAAACAGAGTGTTTGAAATCTTGTTCGAGTAAGCAGGAAAACGAACTAACTCACAGTTGGTTTAGGGCCTGATTGCTATTGAAGTTATGGAGAGACCACTTGTGTGACTTATTTCAGGATTAAAGAAGACAATCCACTCAAGGATGATAAAATGTAACTTTTAAGATTGTTGTAAGGGATAAATGAGATAAAGTATATGATATGCCTAATATAGTACCAAGCATTTAGTAGGCATCCTATAAATATTATTTCACTTTATCCCATTCTTTGTAATTTTCCTCTAAAAAGTGAATTATTAAATTCCTCACTAACTAGAAAAGGCTGCTAGAGGATAGGAGTGGTGGCCATACCTGTAATCCCAGAACTTTGAGAGACTGAGGCAGGAAGATCGCTTGAGGTCAGGAGTTCGAGCCCAGCCTGAACAATATACTGAGACTCAGTCTCTACCAAAAAAAATTAATTTAGTCATGTGTGGCAGCAAGTGCAGGCAGTCCTGACTACCTAGAAAACTGAGCCAGGAGGACTTCTTGAGCCCAAGAGTTTGAAGTTATAGTGAGCTATGATCATACCACTGTACGCCAGCCTGGGTGATAGAGTGAGACCCTGTCTCAAAAAAAAAAAAAGAAAAGAAAGACTGTTAGAACTTTAGACTATTGGAAATAATTAAAAAGACTTTCAGCACTAAGGTAAAAGTAAATGTGAAATGGTATCTTCTGATCAGTCTCCTTTTCCCAAATTGCTACCTTTCTTTTCTCTCCCTTAACTGGCCAAACACACATTCACCTAACACAAGACTGCTTATGTTGTATTTACTGGTTGGAATTTTAAGTTTATTACGGAATTTTAAGTTTATTACTTAAAATTTCAAAAGTAGCTAAATATAATTAAATATTAGACAATGCTAATTGCAAATCTTAACTGTATTTACCCCATTGGCAGCTGAACACTTTTTTTTTGAAGATATAATCATGATCAATAGAAATGATTACATGAAGATATGGGATTAATTATGTATTCCTTATCAAGCTCGTGGCATAATGGGCAAGAGTTGGATAACAATACATCTGATTTTGATTTTCACTCCAGTTTCAGATTGCACCCAATACTCTTTGAACATTGAACTTAATTATGATAGTTTGTCAACTTTTGTAATCTTACATCCTAAAAGTTTTACAGCAAATGAAAGAGGAAGAGAAGGCTGGGCTCGGTGGCTCAGCCTGTAATCCCAGCGCTTTGGGAGGCCGAGATGAGTGGATTGCCTGAGCCCGTAGGTTCGAGACCCATTCTGGGCAACTTGTTGAGATCTCATCTCCACAATAAATCAAAAATGAGCCGGGCGTAGTAGCGCATGCCTGTAGTTCCAGCTATTTGGAAGGCTGAGGCGGAAGGATCACCAGAGCCCAGCAGGTTGAGGCTGCGGTGGCCGCTGCGGCCACTGCATTCCAGTCTGGGCGACGGAGTGAGACTCCAACTCAAAAAATAAAATAAAAAGAATAAAAGAAAGAGGAAGAGAAGTCCTTGATTTTATAAATTTTGGCATCAGCAATAATAGCAAAATTTCTCCATAAACTGGATAACATTAACCCAAAGACCAAGTTTGGTCCCAAAGCTGAGATTTTCCTGCTTTTTATCAAACCAATAGTCTAGGGAAAATAAAGTAAGAAGAGTAATAAATAAAGAAAGAAAAAGAGAGAGACAGAGAGAGACACAGAGACAGAGAACATGTGAGAGAAAAAGCGACAGAGAGATTTTTCTTACTTTCCCCTTGAAAAACTTTACTTAGAAATTCAACACCTTTCACAGGGAAACAACATAGAAAATAAAATAATTTTAACAATATGTTGATCTACGAAAACGCGGGTGAGCACAATCTCAGAATACAGACAAATGCAAGTTTGAAATGTAATATATGTCAAAGAATCAACTTTTTTTGTTTTTACCTCATTTTGTGCAAAATGAAAATGATGAAAATGAAATACTGTTCATGAACACTTTGGACACGGAGAAGTTAATAGTGAACCAGCTGTAAGAAGAAAGATTAGCGGCAGGTTAAAAATATTTGAGAAATAATCCTTCTGTAGGTAGAGATAAAGAGAAAAAGCAAATGTTCTTGCCCTAAGCCATTTTTCTATTTGAGGGAATTACAATAACAAGGACTTAGGGAGGAAACTCAAAGTAAAATTCATTCTTTCGTTCATTCAACCAATAATTACTGAGTACCAGTAACTATGTGTCAGGCACTCTTCTAGGCTTTGGGGAATTAAAGGTAAACAAGAAAGACAAGATTAGGATCTTATGAAGTTTACATTTTAATTGGAGGAAAATAAATAATAAACAACAAACAAGTAAATTAAGATAATTTCAGATAGTGATAAGCACTTTTATGAGACTAATGTAGCATGATGTGACAGAAAATATCTAAGAGGCTGCAGCTGAAAAAGTAAAGCACATTTTCCCGAGGGAGGTGGAATTTTGACTGAAACTTAAATGAAAAGAAAGAAGAGACCATGCACAGATCTGAGACCAGCATTCCCAGGAAGGCAACAAAAATGGCAAAGAACCAAAGGCAGAAGTGGAAATATAAGGGTGTAGTAGTTATCTAATGCTGTGTAACAAATCACCACAAAATATAAATGCTTAAAACAACACACATTTACTGTCTCACACAGGAAGCAATCAAAGTGCCCACCGACGCAGCAGTCATCTCAAAGTTCAACCAGTGCAAAATCTGCTTCCAAGTTCATATGGTGGTTATTGGCATGATTTGCTCTGTGGGCTGGTAGTCTGAGGACCAGTTTCTAGCCACATGGATTTTTCTAAAGAACAGCTCTCAATACAGCAGCTAGGTTCACCAAAGCCAGCCAAAGCAGCAGAAGCAAGTGAGAGAGAGAGGAAGAGATAGAAGTCAATGACTCATAACTTTGTCTAAGTATATCACAAGTATATCGCTTTTGCCATATCTATTCATTGGAAGTTTGTCACCAGGGTTAGACCATACCTAGGAGGAGGAACGTCAGCACGAGGAGGTAGGAATTGTTGGGAACTGTTTTAGAACTAGCTTACCACATAAGAATTTAGAAAGGTAGAAAGGGACATAAAGCTGTGATACAAGAAGAAAAATGCATACCTAAATAACACTGGGATGAGTTAACATTTAACTAATCTCCTTCTCCCAAGAAAGAAATTTTTGCCGCATATTTCAAGATAATCCAAAGAGATAAAACACTGGTCAACTTTCACAAATTTTACACAGAATTGTTAAAGCATTGGTACTTCTATTCTTTCTCAATATGTATTAAACGTTAATTACCTTGGCCAGGTATAGTAAGTGGCTCACGGCTGTAATCTCAGCACTTTGGAAGGCTGAGGTGGTAGAATTGGTTGAGGCCAGGAGTTCAAGACCAACCTGGGCAATATTTTGAAACCCATCTCTACAAAACATTTAAAATTTAGCTGGTTCTGATGGCAGGAGCTGAGGTGGGAGGACTGCTTGAGCCCAGGAGTTTGAAGTTGCAGGGAGTTATGATCATGCCATTGCACTCCAGCATGGGTGACAGAATGAGACACTGTCTCTAAAAACAAAAAAATTACCTGTATATGGAAAACATATCTATTATTTCAGAGATAACCATTAGAACTTTCTTCATTGTCTTTTCCATTGCCAATTCTCACCCTCTCATTTGTCCACCAAAAAATAAATAAATAAAATAAAGAGCAATTCTTTTATTAGATTAAAAATAGCTTTTGTTTAGCCAAAAAGGGGTTAACTCAAAGGCTAGAGTGGTCAGCCCATATTTTAGTCAAAAGACAAGTAAGCTGAAATCACTTAGAATTTTACTACCTCAGAAGACTTTAGTTTGCTAATGTCTAGATGATCAGCTTTGGGCAGTTTGCTTAATTTTATTGAGTCTCAGTTTCCTGATGTAAGAAATAGGAAGATAAAAATAGTATTAATAGTAATTACTTCGAAGGATATATGAGAATAATATATGTCAACATTTTGTATGAGGCCTACATTTGTTTAATATTATAAAATACCCATGTATTTTAGGAAACTTTATTTTAAAAGCATTAAACTTTATTTTAAAATATACAAAGAAATTGATAAGCGAAATGCTTCAGAAAATTTAAATATCATTTTTCTTCTACACAGAAAATTAGAACATGCTGACTTAGTTTTCTTCAATTTGCAAAATTTTTAAATCTTAAGTCAATTATTTATACCCTTACCTCATTGCTTATACCATGGAGTGATGACAAATAGACAGTAGTTTGGAAACTGAAAATTCTTAGAAGGTAAGTTTATTAACCAAATCACAGTGGTATAAAAAAAATCACAGAAGAGTTAACATGAGAATGAAAGCAACAGAAAGTATAATATGTATTGGAAGAAAAAAACCATATTAAAATAAGCTCATTTTTATCAGAAGAAAATGGTTCTAATTTTAAAACAGATGCATGTCCTTTTACAATTACAGAAGCTGATATATAACTGTAATCTACAACCATAAGGTAAGATTTCCATCTTTATGTGACATGAAAAATGTACCAAGCCGAGACTTTCCCATAAACAAAATTGCTTTTTCCAACTCACACTTTAATGCAAGATATCAATCATGTGGTGGATTTTATTACTCAGAATTTAGCTTTGTTTTTTGACAGATTGCTTGCATTCAGCTCGAAGTACAATTGTATATCATCCCTATTATATATACATCTGAATTTGTGAACCCTTTTTGATTTTAAAAAGAGTATTATAAATGGGAAGAAATACCTGGTGAGGCAGAATTAGTTTGACATCTACCATTTTAACTCAGTGGTGTGGTTTTGATAACATGTCATTATTTATCCACAGTAGGTCTGAGGCTGCCGGCTTTGTATAAGTCATCAGGGGGATGGCAATGTCTCATGGCAATATAAAGGATCTCTCTATTTGGCATCTTTTTTGCTCTCTCACATGCTTCTATTTGTAAAAACCAGTTTCATTTTGAATAAAAGGCAGTAACCAAATCAACACAATGCACTGTCTAGATGATGCATTTTTAGGATGCATATTCATACAGCAAGACCATTAAAAAAAGTACACATTTTTTTGTAAAAATAAATCTATTATAGCCTACAAGGAGAACTAGAAGTAATAAAAGCTATCTTTATGCTATTTGTGGTCAGAAGCTCCTACACTCTATAAGTAGTTTCAGTTTAAAAGGAGCTACAATGACCTATATCATTCACAGTCTACCATGAATTTAGTATTTCTTGGGCATACAAATAAAAAATAGCAATGCATATTAACATGAAGATGTAGAACCATGAAATAAAGAATTCACAGCTAAAGTTGCCATAAAATTTGCAGTCTATTTTTAGGTAGGAAAAGTGTAAAGGATCCCTAGTGCTATCCTTTACACAGGGCCACATTGGGACTATTTGCTAAAATCATGGCAGATATGGAATCCTACTGAATGTCAGCCACTTATGAATAAGCAGAATACTTTAAAAACTTTTTAACCTATATGTGATGAAAAATACATGCTGCTTTAAACTCCCTTGGAACTTTAAATTAGCCACTGCAGTACATTGGGCTACATGGCCCAGTAGTCCTAAAACTATCAGGCGTTAAGAAGAAAATAAGCTCTGTGATTCCAAATAAATACATAAATAAATAAAACTTAACCAAGCCACTTAGGAGGCTTTCATTCTCAGCAAAACGCTTTATTTCCAGGACTGCCTTAGCTGTCATACTGCTGGGTATGGCTTTTGACATTGAAAATAAAGAATAAATGCTTGATCCCATTGCAATCAATTTAACTTGGGATAAGTAACTAAAAGCCATATTCAAATGCTTAGAAGTGGAAATACTTTTAGATAATTCATCTCTGTGTAATCCCTACTTAAATGTGCTTATATAGATGAGTCTTATTTCCATGGCTTTACTTTAACAGTCTTTTAACAACACTAAAATGAAATAGAAGAGTTGCCAGATGCACTTTATTATTGTTTTGAGAATCCTGGTTAAAAACCTGCGTTGTGAGGTGTCAAGGGCTCAGTGTCAGCATGATCAAGTGTTTGACTTTTCTTAAGTAAGAGTCTCATCAAGCTTAACTTTCAGTTGTGTACAAATTTAACTATAAAGGGTGGATCTGATTTTCTACAACTTCTTTTCCCCCTCACTTCACTGTCCTGAGTAAAAGTCAAGAAATTGTTCTCCTATCTAATTTGATAATAAATATATTTCTCCTGGTAATTGTATAGTCTTTAAAATTCGATCTTCTTGAGAAATGAGTATATAGCCCCTGTTATTAGTGACCACAGAATGAAGTTTCAACAAGATTATATCACCAAGCTCATCTTTGAATAAGCATTCCCATTATTGACTCTTCTTGATCACACATGGATAATATACAACTTAACCAGAACACTATTGTTAGTGGCATTCGCCAATTTTTGGAACTAGCACAAGAATTCAAAATGGTTACCTAAGTCTGATCTAGTCAGTATTGAAATTAGAATCAATATCTGCTGCATACAAAGTGTTTAATAAATCTAAGGGGTTGAATATGCATGCACTAGCTATAGTGAGTATTTTAACATATATCTCAAAATCAGATAAATCCACCTTCTCTGTTTAGTTTCTTTGTAAATTATATTCTTAGTATCATGTTTATTATTGTGTTAAAGACTGCATTAAGTCTTTTATACATATTATTTCAGCAGATACATAAAGTACCTAAACAGTGCCTGGCATTCAGAAGGAAATCAATAGTAGTACTTATTATCTGCCTACATTACACATTTCCCTTTGTAAACTGATCTACTTAGAATCACTTAGCTCCACGGTGAGTCAATTATATTCTTCAATGCATAAAGACACTGGTGAAGTCTCACTCTGCATAAGGCTGGGCTACTTACAAATGGCAGGTGTAATTAGATTTAACCTGTAATGCTTTGTATTTGCTTTAAGTCTCTAAATAGGACACACCTGTGTAAAAGTATTCTTGTAGAGGTACAATACAAGTATAACAATAGTGTTATTCATGCTGTTACTTCCATTTTCTAGATGAGTAAGCTGAGGCTGAGAGGGTTTAAATAACTTGCCTAAAATCAAGCAAATTACACATGAGATAATGAATTTCAAACTAACCCTCCTTGACATTCTAACCCTGCAATTTAACTACTATGGTATACTGCTTCCTATTTTTTGAAGCACCCATATAATTTGAAGAGCAAAGGCAAGTTCTCTCCCCCTGGAATAAGAGTCAAAGAATTTATTATTTTTAAAAATTAACTTCAGGAAGCAATAAAATCTTTATAATCTTCAAAGATAAAATCTTCATAATCTTTATCATCTCAAGGCAAATCCTAATGAAAAATATTGCAGGAACAGTATTACAGCAGGCAATTACCATTTCTCCCTAAACCCTACCAGGCCACAGTAAATATCAGCAACAAATTTCAATACCCTTCCACTAAGCCTAAATGTTGCTTTAGACCCCCTGTCCATGTCATGGCCCAGACAGATTCTCAAATACTAGCACACCGGTGAAACCTTTTCTTACTCTGGCCTTAGGTATCATTTCTGTTAATAGTCTGGAAGGAGTTCTTGACATTTATCCAACTAACATTTGTTGTAGGTTCACTGTGCTAAATTCAAGGATTATACTTGCAACCGTAGCAGACCAGGATTTTTCCTCAAGAAGCTCATAGATTATCAGAAAATAGACTGAAAAAATAAAAATCAGCTATTGCAATGGTGCTAATATAGTTATATAGAAAAAAGCATAGATGTATATATGGAGTGAAGAAGGAAATTAACCAGATCTCAGAATGTAGGTGGCTGTCAAGAACAATTCCTGGGAGAGGTAATATTTGAGCTAATCTTCAAAAAAAATAGACAAATGTTCATGAGAGATAGGTCATCATAGGCAGAGAAGACAGCATAGAGCAGGTTGATAAGCTTACGTGACAATATGTAAGAATGAAAAGGTAAACAAAGCCAGATTATAAAGGACCTTGTTTGACTTCGTTTGACTTGTTTTTTCTCTGAAAGAGTTGTGAGGACATTCAAGAATTTTAAATAGGTAAATGACAGAATCACTTTCCTGTTTTATAAAGTGTTGTAACTATGCGATGATGGATCCGTTGGAGCAAGGTTTGAGCATGGGACTATCGCTGGACCTGCAATAGTCCAAGTGAGATATTATGAAAACCTTAACACAGTGAAAATGCACAGGAGGGAGTAAATTAGAGAGCTACTAAAGGAGTAGAATTTGTAGGACTTTGAGATTAATTGAAGGGACGCAAGAGAAAGCAGGGTTTTGTGGAAGATGATGAACTCAGTTTGTGATAGTTTAAGTCTGACATGGTGAAACTGCTTCCACATAGAGCTACACACTTTTCAGTTCAAAATAAAGATCTGAAGCACAAATCCTGGCATATCATAGCTTAATTAGATTGAATTGTTTTTCTGTTCATTGCAATCAAACCATCTTTACTAATATTGACCATATAAAATGCTTTAAAATAAGAAGGAAGTGAAGACAGGAAAGTTTCAACAAGTTAATACTAAATAAATAATGTGATTGATTAAGGCCTTAGTAATCTCCATGAGATCAAAGATTCAGTTGAGCAGAGAAACAGTAATAAAAATTGTAGCCAAATGGGATACTATGCTATTAACAATTTTAGAAGAACAGCAATTCTAAATAATGACAATATCCAAAATATGGTGCTGGGGCTGGGTAGTTGAAATGGCAAGAAGGTAAATGTTAATGGAATTGAGTAGGCCAAGAAACTTAAGGCAAAGCATTCATAGAAACTTAAGGAAAGCATTCTAATGAATGATGTTGATGTTACTCAGGAAAATATGAGAAATAGTCAACTATTAATCTCATCACATGAAAACACACATAAACTCTTTTTCATTTCACTTTTCTAATTTATAAATATAATAAAAAGATAAATATTTTTAATAACCAATAGGTTTTTAAAAATGCACTAAGATCTTCAAGCGTATTTCAGATTTCAAAATGAGAGGATGGATACTAATGAAAAAATAATAATCTGGTAAAAGTGAATGAAGAAGAAATAAAAGTTTAAATTCAATAAATAGCATTTATTATCAGTTTTATTTTCCATGTCATGTGGCTTACTTATATTAGCTCATTCAACATTTTAGATTGTGAAGTAAGGAGTCAAACTCAGAACATACAGACAATTATAACACGTCTCTGATACTTTTCCTACATACTTACCTCTTCAGTGAAATTGCACAGAATAAGCTAAATATGATATTTTAATAAATAGAAACCTCAATTATTAAATATATTTCCATGATACCTTACAAACCAATATTATTCAGTAGCATATCAAAAAAACCTGCAGCATTACCAAACATATTTACAACAATTATTTTTCCTATTATACCTCTATTGAACGTCTCTCTAATTAATTAAAAATCTCATCAGGAGATAACCTTTACTTTGACACAGCATCTTCCAAAATATAGCTCTGAAACTCCATTTATTAAATATTCTAAAATATCAAGTAAGAAAAGCTTAGACTAGAAATAAAAGGGTTGAATTAATTAGTCAACAATGATAAATTAGACATTTATCCACAGTGAGATTTCAATTATCTTCATTTCCTTGGCTTAATGCCATATTTTGTTTGAGAATTCTGGCTTCTATGAAGTTATAAAGAATTTAAAATTCTGGCATTTTGATACATATATTTATTCTGATAATAGTCGGCAATGATAGTAAATTCTGTATAATTTTGGTAGAAAAATACTACTTATTTATGTTCTCAAATATATTTTAAGAAGTGTAAGCTTCTGAACTAAGTTATGGCAGTTCTTTTAATTATGTCAGATCTTTTAA
Organism: Carlito syrichta; assembly: GCF_000164805.1. Taxonomy (NCBI): domain Eukaryota; kingdom Metazoa; phylum Chordata; class Mammalia; order Primates; family Tarsiidae; genus Carlito; species Carlito syrichta. The sequence goes on along the minus strand of NW_007224128.1, from coordinate 31,537 downwards.
AGAGATAAATTTAATAGCTCTAAATAGATAAATTTGGAGCATTTTTCTATGAATCAGCCTAATTTAGTACCTAAAACCATCTCCAAGAGTGTGATAAAATTCCTTTGCCTTGATTTAAATAACTATTGCATACATGATAAAATTTCTAACTAATTATACAAATAATAATTGACTGAAGAGTAAAAACACTTTGTGCATAAAGATTGGCATGGTGATTGTTGGCTATTTAATCTCACAACTATTAACATTATTTAGTTAATATCTTTGATGTTTTGCTTAAGCATTTAAAGATTTCTCAAGTGAGCTTTCCTCTAAATATTTATGTTTCAGGCGGAATTTTCCCTAGACATGTTAGATGGTTGCTTCCCAAGTTAATTTCTATTTCTTAATCATTTTCTGCTTACACATTTTGACTTCATTATGTTCACTGTTTTCTCTATCTTCAATGGTGTTGGAAAAGAAGATGGAATCAAGAGCTGTTACAAATTCAATTAATTTCCTTTAAGTTTATGAATGTGGATATAAAATAAAAGTAGGGATGACAATTTAGAGTTAATTCTCTAACTCCTGTTGAATGAATGTAACTATTTTTCTGTCATAGTTTTTCAATCTTCTGACATTTTAATTTATGCATAAGTGTACTGGTTTACTAAATTTCACTTAAAATTTAACAAAATTGCCAGGTGAAGTGGGGACCAAAGGGAGGCCCAAACTTCATCTGTACAATGACCACTTGTACACCTAATCCTGAATTGTACCTCACATATTTTAAAAAATAATTAACAAAATTTTCTGGCTTAAAAAATAAATAGAATTTTATTCTCTCACAGTTCTAAAGGTCGGAAGTCCAAAATCAAAGTGTTAGCAGGATTGGTTGCTTATAGAGATTCTGAGAAAGAATCTGTTCAAAGATTCTCTCCTAACTCCTGGTTGCTACAGGAAATTTTTGGCAGTCTTTGCTCATAGACAAATCACTCCAGTGTCTGCTTCCATCTTCACATGGCTCTATACTGTGTTTCTAACAAATACATGTTTCACTGAATTTAGGGCCCACCTGAGTAATTCAGAATGTTCACATCCTGAGATCCTTAATTTAATTATAACTGGTAAAACTAATTTTCTAAATAAGGTTATATTCATAGGTCGTGGGACTAGGATTTGGACATGTCCTTCTGGGGGCCACAATTCAATTACCTGATATCAAACACATTACTATGCAGTAAAAAAACTTTTTATATGGGTTCTTTCCTCTTTGAACTCTATGTATGAATTACTAGTCAAATCAACTTAGCCTAACATATTTCTGTAGTCACACTCACAATATTGTTTCAGATATTTCTGAGTGAGATTGTCAGTTGATTACTACATAATGGGTCATTTTCTAATTAATTTTTACTACAACATTAATGTGATCAAAATAATCTTCCCAGAAATAATATTATCCTTAAAAACAGAAAGCATGACTGTTTTTTCATTCTTTTTCGCAAATCAATGAAACATTAATCTAAGCACTTAGATTATTCTCAGTGAACATTTATCGCTATGCAGAGTTGAATTATCATCCAATTCTCCATTCAATCAATATTGTACACTTTTGACATTGATTCATTTTATTAGCAATTTCTTGATTCCTGGATATAGAATTTGTAACTCTTTATAATTAGTTCACTCAACACATCCATGAGAATAATAAATATATCCCTATTATAGAACAATGAAAGAATGATGAGATAATTAATTTTTGTAAAAAAAATAAGGGGCAATTAAATAACAAATTAATATGGCTTTAAAGTCAAACCTCTAAAAAAAATTAAGTTATGCTTTTTATGCTTTACAGATAGACACCAATCTCCTTGGCCTTGAAATGCAATGCTTAGTGTTCCCAAGGGTACAGTAATATTAAAGTCAAAGTACAGGACTTTGGGGAAGCAAGTGGTAAGTCACAGATCTAAGAAACCATATAATTAAAAGAAGGCATGAGGAAAATAAACTTACTCCTCAGGTGTAAAACATTTATTTGAAATTTTTACAGGTTAGAGAGCATGGTTGTAAATCCATTGAGTGTGTGTGTGTGTGTGTGTGTGTGTGTGTGTGAATTTCCTGCATTTTTTTTTTCTGTTGTTGCTTACACTATATTCACTGTTTTCAGCGATTAGGCCAAAACAAATAGTTAAAAAGTGAAGAATTCAACCAACCAGTTAATTTATCACACAAACTAGGAAAATTCAGCTGATTCTATTTTTAATCAAATTAACAAAAAGAATTGGTTGTTTTTCCATCAATCAGTCACACCTGTTAAAATTTCAAATTTATGGTCAAGAGAAAACCACAGATTGACTTTAGGCATCAATACAGCTTTTACTGTTCCATGTGTTTGTATTTGTTGTTATTATGAAGACTAAAAAGAAATGAAAACCATTGGTGAATCCTGGATTTTCTCATTGAAATGTACATTACCAGGTGTCACTTTAACTCTTTTTTTTCTTTTAAAGACCCCCCCAAAAGTGTTTATAGCATTAGCTATGAAAATTTATATTTGACATAACTAAATGTCCAGGAGAAAACTACAGGGAGATTTATTATAAAGTTAAGGGCTTCTGTGATTTAAATAGAACAAATTCAACATACTCATCAGCAATATAATTTATTTTAAAACAATAAATATGACGCAGTAGTTTGTACTCTTAAGGAAGATCCACTTTCTTGCAAAAAATATATTTAAGACTTGAATTGGTTCAGCTATACATTAAAATGAAACAGCATAGTGCTTCTGGCTCTCTGAACTCTAATCATCTTGGTTTCTGTGAAAAGATAATTGAATTTCTTATCTAAATATTGAATGTTCCTCACCAACTAACTGAAAGTCAAAATTCTTTTCTGGATAAAACTTTAAACTATCAGGTATGATCCTGGGTTAATGACTCAAAGGACCACTTTAAATTATACATTAAAATAATTTTCAGATGATCTTGGTTATTTTTCAAAGTCTGAATGTGAAAATCTGTATTTCAAAATCAAGAAATGGCTAAAATGCTAGTATCTAAATTGGAATTTAGCGCTTCTCAATATCTACCTGAGTTTCACCAAATTTTTACTGTCAGATAATTTAACTTTGAGTAATTTATACCCCAAAATTGTTACTTAAAAATCTTTAAAAAGATTGTTTGGATTTTAAAACTTTCAATACCCCATAAATTTATGTTTCCAGATGCAAAAATAAATGACAACTACCCCAATGAAAATAAGCCAAGGCTATTTATTCAGAGCTTGCTGTCGTTAGAGAATCAGCCATTTTCATCTGGCAGAGATTCTAAAGCAGTTGGAGGGTGGGCGATCAAGGCAGGGGTGGTTGAGGAGGTAAAAGCTTTAAAGTAGAAAAGGGGAAAGCTTCAAGTATGCCATGATTAGAGCTTGTTGGGGTAGGAAAGCTAAAGCCTGGCTACCTAGAAGTAGGGAGTCCTGTGCTGGTTATAGGAGAACATGTTTTTTCTCTGGTTAGTCCTAAATTAAAAACAAGGCAGAAATTAGGGAAGCTTGTAGTAATTGATGAAGTCTTGGCTGTTCAGGGCTGATTGCTACAAAGATTGTGGTTTGATCCAGACCTGGTTGCCACAGAGGTTGTGGATCAGAGGTCTATTTTTACGTTTGGCCTGACCATTGTCCATTTACCTATTCAATCTCTCACAGATATATACCTATTTCATTATAAAATTATTCTTTTTTCTGTAACATTAGTCTAATATCAGTCTGTAGTTAAAAACGATTCTTTGACTTATAAAAACCTTGGAATATATATTAATTTTGAATCTATAGATTAAAATGTGAAATAAGATATGGGTTTTGTCTTAAAGAAGATCAAATCCTTCAGATACAATTCACAGATCTTCCTCTAATAACTCACAAAATAAACAGCCCTAGTAGCCAAAGACAAAGTTGCTAATCAATCAACAGTTATTTAAATATTTAAAACATGGTTCAGAAAAGTATCACTCAAGATATGACACAGGTTTCATATCCCAAAATGAGTCTTGGCATCTATCAGTTGCCTCTGATTACTGACACATATGCTTAGGACATTTTCTACTCTGACTCTAGATTGGTCTAATTACCTCTTGAGATCACTGACCCACTGGACCTGGAGCTCTCCAGTAGCTGCTCCTGCTACCGTGATTCTGGCTTCAGCAGAAAAGACACATATGTGTCTTCTAAAACTCTTAACACCCTACTAGTTTACTCTTCCAGTACTTATTTCTTAAAGATATTATATGATATTCATATGTTCAGCTCCTCATCAATAAGTAAGAAAAATTTAGGATCATATATAAACAGTACTAAAATTATTTCTGTTATAATTTAATAGCTAAAATTTCAAAGTATTACAAGTCAATAAATACAGCAAAGGACAAGAATAACGAACAGTACATATTAAAAATCAGTCACATTTCAAAAGCATACACTGAAAGCAGGAGAAAACCCTAATGGAAATACTTTTAACTTAAATATTGACACCAAAGAACATAAAATATATTTCTTAAAATTAAAATTAAACTGCAAAAAGTCAAAGAAAAATTGAGGGCATACATTTCTATTTTTTCCATTTATAAAACTTTTATTCTACTTGTATCTATTTAATATGCATGTTCTTAACAATTATGCTTGAATTGTTCATGAAAGTTTCATAAAACAATAAATAAAATCAGCCACCATCTCATTATTTCCCTGTGGACTGTTTTTACAGTAATTCATATTAAGTAAGTATCAAACACACACACACACACACACACACACACACACAAGCAAAATATTTTTTTAATTGTGCACTGTGGTTTTTTTGTTTTACCACTTTACTTGATGTGCATGAAGTAATAGATCAAACAATTGATTTTTACTGCATCTTTATTTGTACATTTGTTTTTAGGTTGTTTAAAATATTTAAATATAAATAACATTGATGCTGCAAAAATAGGGAAGCAAACAACAGGTAACTTTACCAATAATGGAATAGAAGTCATTTCTTCCCTTCTGTGGATGAAATCGGGACACAACTTTGTCTAAAGGAAAACTTCTGCAGCTAAAGTCAAAGATGTGCACACTGAATTCTACAGGTGCACTGTCTGTATCTATTTCTACCACAGACTTGTAAGTGCTCCCAGTGTTGAAGACCAAAACACAATATCCCAAAGTATACTGCCTTAAAATGCTGATTTGAACTGAAGGAATCGGGCTTGCAAGCAAGCTATTTCTGATCTTCTCCTGACCTTTCTCCTATTTCTTTTTCTTTGCCAAGGCAGGTCATAAAATCTGGAATTCTTCTTCTACAAGGCAAGTCATCAAAACCAGAAACCCTCTCCCCCAAATCCAGCCATAAAATCCAGAAATATTATTCTAGCCTTCCCCTGCCATTCTGTGTAAAAGTTAGCCATAAAGAAATTCTATGACCTACCTTGTCTGATAGTAGGTCTTAAGGATCTCATTCCAGTAGGGGTCCTGCCTCATACCCAGAAGGAAGGAATGCTACATAGAGAAACCAAGAAGAATCAGAACATGTAAGTCTGGCTGGGTTTCCCCACTCAGTCTTAATAGATCATTTCCTTTTTGTTCTCACATTTCTACATGGCTATGGTTGTATACTCTTCATTGAATCTAACCATTCAAACAGACAGTTTTCTCTGGGTCTTTGGATCTTTGATCTAAAGGCTCTCATGTCTCCTAACTTTGATTACATAAATTTATTATGCTTTTCTCCTGTTAATCTGTCTTTGTTTTATTTTAGATCTACTAGGAACCCTCGAAGAAACCTTAAATTCCATTAAATTTTTCTCCTGTTTTCAGTGTATACTTTTGAAATGTGACTCATTTTAAAATGTACTTTTTACTACTCTTTTCCTCTGCTGTATTTATTGGTTTTTAATACTTTGAAACTTAAACTATTTATTCTAACATAAATAATGTTAATACTGCTAATATATGTTCCATAATTTGTCTTATTTATCAGTGAGGAACTGAACATATGAATATCATAGAATATCTTTAACAAATGAATACTAGATGATTAAACCAGTAGGCTGTTTAGAGCTTTAGATGATACATATGCCTTTTCTACTAAAGCCAGAATCATGGTATTAGGAGCAGCTGCTGGAGAGGAACAGGTCCCAGGGGTTCATTGTACCAACCCAGAGCAATGGCTTCATCAAAACCACTTTTGCAAGACAGTAGGCTTCCTCCAGGAAGTTCAGATTCTCACAACAAATAGTATCCACAATAGCTACATCTGTAATTTGAACCGATTATCCCTTTTACCCCCACACTAGGACAAACCAATTGATAGGTACTTTCTAAGACAAAGAAGCAGTTTTAATGAGGCCACAATGTAGCAAAAGTACTCATGGTTTGTATAAAAATTCCACATCCCCACGTTAGACATCTCAAGCTGAAAATATATAACTTCCTAAATCTTAATTGGCCCTATTTTTCTAATATTAAGCATAAAAACTATATTAAAAAGACAAATTCAAATGGACATAACATATACCTGTCACAAACCATAAACAAACAAAAATTATTTGTAGGGCAGTATAGACATAAATGAGGACAAATGTTCCACTGTGTAACTTTTTATGAGGCAGACTTCTGTTGGGAGACCAGTTAATTTTCCCCTCCTACTTTGGCTTTGACTCCTTGATATCTGATGTCAACTTGTCTCAGTAGTTGCATTATTAGCATGTTATTTTTGTATGACTCTAAATAATGTATGGAGTTCAGCAATGACTTCATCAAAGAGCTATCTTTGTAGGAGTGCAAGCTTTCTCCAGGAAGTCCAGATTTTCACAATAGAACACAGAGAACTTACAGCCCATTCTAAACCTGATAGAACATTTCCTTTGTTTGACTTCAAAAGTTTCTTGATAGGCTTATTTTGATTGATCCAAAATCTTTCCTTGTAATCACCAGCAGCAACCTGAGCCAAATAACAGTAGTCTCCCTTCATTCTCAAATAGAAAAGCTTGCTCTGTGCTTGTGAAGCATTGGGGATCAAGAATTTTCCAAAAGAGTCAGCACATCATTTACAGATACCTCTTAGATCAGTTTCCATTCTCTTTCTTATTCTTGAGCCATCTACTGTTTCCCTCAGCACCTTGGATCATATGCCCAATACTTGAGACAACGCTTCAAAACATTTTTATGAGCAACTGAGAAAAGAGTCCTCCCCCCATCAGATAATTCAGTTTCTTGCTTGGTTACAGACATCATGCACTCTGCCATGTCAACATGTCACTCAGCCTGCTTTGCACATTTTGGCCTTCTGTACCAGCATATTTTTACACATGACTGAATGTTCTGTGTCAAAATGGGTGGTGGAAGACAAAAAGGGGCTTAGTAGTATTTGGGTGGTGGCAGTGGCAAGGCTGAAACTCTGTCCCTAGATCTGGCTTCTCATAGGTTCTGTGCTTCTGTTTTCGGTTTGTGGCCAAATGTATAAGAAAGTGCTATGAAAGAAATATTACTTGCATTACTTCTTCAACCCTAAGTTCATTACAGCAGTTTCTTTTCTCTTGTGGAAGGGAGCACCAAACTGAGCCCATGAATCCCTGCAGAAACGTCACTCAGGAAACTATAAAAGTTTATCCCACCTTCAGCCCCATTAGTGAATTTTTCTCCAGTCTTTCATAGGGCTTGGGAACAACTATCTTACTTGAGATTTATTAGTATATAATTTGTAATTATGTACATGTAAAATATTCACGAAATAAAATACTTTATAACCTTCTGAATCTATTATAGGAGAGCCGACTATATTGAACATTAAAGTCAGGTCCATGAAAAGGACAAAAAACAAGGTCCATTTAGCTATCAAAAGAAAAGAATCATCACTACAAAAGCAAATCGGCATAAATCACAATGATGAGCCATAAGAAGGACCGTGGCTAAGCAAATACACAAGTGAAACTGTTAACTTTGTCTTAATGAAATGGAACAGTACTCCTGGTCCTTAGAATAAGAAAAATTGCATGCCTTTTTATATAAAAAAGATACCACAGACCCATCTTCTGGGTTGTTTTCCATCATGATTACGGATCTGTATTAATCTTTTTATCCTCTTTGGTGCAGGAAAATTTATTTTTGTGGAAAAAAAAAAAAAACCAGGAGTAAGTGTTCTACCCTTCTGGATATTATAACCAATAAATTGACAAGGACAACCTTAAAGGTACCCTCAGCTTGACTAGACTTTAAATAGGTTTCTTCCAGATGATAGCATCCTGACCTCCCACATCTTAGAACTGTACTTTTAAAAGGTTTGAATTGTAAATTCTCATGCTGCCTTTCTGAGAATTATTTCACTCAACGTTTTACCAATCTAGAAATTTTGTCCTGTAACACCTAAGAGGAATCCCTTGGAAACACAGTCATCAACAAAGGTAATACCCCTATCTCCTAGTTTCTGAGGGAGAGAGGGAATCTGACTCATTAAACACCTCAGCAAACTTAGATGGCCTAAACGAATTTACTAACCCTCCCCTTAAAGTTCTCCAGTACCTTTCCATTACTTCACCCGAAGGCTTATATCTCTCCCCTATTGCAGTATTCTCAAATAAAGTCTTCCTTGACTGTTTATCTATATCCTGTGCAATTTTTCTTCAACAATGGATATAGCATTTTTCAACTTATTTCAGAAATGTACTCTTTGTCTGCCAACTATTAGCAAGGCATTGTCAAAATAAGTGTTCTTCCTTAAAGATTACAGTTGAATGTAAATGTGAAGTGTCCTAATAAAAATTGTGATTTAGGGTAAGCTTGTATCCAGAGTCTTAAGATTCTTTTTTCATTATTATTATTTTCTCCTCCTAAGGGGAATATTTTTTCCTTACTTCCAGGTGCCTCAGGAAACCAAATGCGGAGGCAGAATAAAAACAAAATTTTTTTAAAAATCCAATCCTTTAACAAAACTGACTTATGTTTCCTTTTAGGCATTTTATCCTTCTAGGTTTTACATTTAAATCTACAATCCATTTTGTGTTAATTTTTTATATAGTTCAAAGTATAGATCAGATTTTATGTATTTTGTTTTGTTTTGGGCATATAGGTACACAATTATTCCAGAATCATTTCCTTTTGTAAATTTTTTTTATTTTTAAAGATGTGGGTACAATTCAGGGTTAGGTATACAAATGTTCATTATGCAGGTACCCTTGTTGATGAGGTGTGCCCTGCACTCCTCTGGCAGTTTCCCACTACTGCCAGGCCCCTCCTCCCCCCAGCAGATTTCCACTATTGCCAATCTTTTTTTTATAGTATTATGATAATTGTTCAAGGTCCGCTTATGTGTGAGAACATATGATATTCAGTTCTTTATTTCTGTGATAGATCATTCAGTATTATAGACTCTTTTAAGTCCATCCAAGTTGCTGCAAAATTCATGATTTTGTCCTTTATGGCTGCATAATAGTCCATCGTGTATATGTACCACATTTTTTTATCCAGTCCACTTTCAGTGGGCATTATGGTTGGTTCCATGTTTTTGCTATTGTGAATAGTGCTGCAATACACATGCATGTGCAGGTATCTTTCTTTTTTTCTCTTTTAATTTTTATCTTGAAATTGTGAGGTACAATTCAGGATTAGCTATACAAATGTTCACTGTGCAGGTACCGTTATTGATGAGGTGTGCTCCCCCTTCCCCAGGCGAATATTGACTACTGTCAATCCCAGCTACCACCTCTTACCCTCCTCCCCGCAGTTTCCCGCTACTTTCAATCCCTTTCCTACAGTAATACGGTAGTTGTTCAAGGTTCACTTATGAGTGAGAAACTGTGATACTCAGTTCTTTGTTTCTGTGAGAGATCATCTTGTTTATAGAATGATTTGAGTCACTCCAGATATATTCTCAGGAGGGGGATTGCTGGGTCATATAGAAGGTTGATTTTTAGATATTTTAGGAATCACCAAACTGTTTTCCACAGTGGTTGTACTAGTTTACACTCCCACCCACAGTGTAGAAACATTCCATTTCCCCACATCCTCTCCAGCACCTGTTGTTTTTTCGGTTATTGATGATGCCCGTCCTGACTAGAGTTAGGTGGTATCTCAGTGTGGTTTTAATTTACATTTCTTTGATGATTAGTGAGGCTGAGAATTTTTTCATGTATCTGTTGGCTGCTAGTATGTCTTCTTTTGAGAAGTGTCTATTCATATTCTCTGCACACTTATTAATAGAGCTGTTTGCTCTTTTCCTTTCAGCACATTTGAGTTCCTTGTAGATCCTGGATGTTAGGCCTTTGTCAGATATAAAGTTGGTTAATATTTTTCTCATTCTGTGGGCTGTCTCCCTGCTCTCTTGATGGTTTCTTTTGCTTTGCTATAAGGCTACAGTAATCAAAACAGCCTGGTACTGGTACAAGAGTAGCATATAGACCAATGGAACAGGATAGAGATTCCAGAAGCAAAACCTCAATTTTTTAACCAACTAATAATCTGCAACGAAGTCTCCACCAACAACCACTGGGGAGAAAATAACTTATTCAGTAAATGGTACTGGGAAAACTGGCTGACCACATGCAGAAAATTGAAACAGGACCTCTACTTATCACCATACTCAAAAACCAACTCTAGATGGACCAAAGACCTAAACATAATACTGCAAACTCTAAGAATCCTAGAAGAAAACACAGGAAACACTCTTAGGAACATTGGAGTAGGCAACCAATTCTTGATCAAATCCCAAAAAGTCATAAGAGGTAAGATAGACAAGAGGGACCACATCAAGATGCACAGTTTTAAATATATTTTTTTCTTATGTGAATTGTTCTAATTTAATTTAAGACAAGTAAAATGGCAGTTATATTATCTTAATATAAAAGTGTATTTCTTCAGAAGAACTTAGTTGATTTTCTTGATGTAATTTTATGAATACTGCAGCTAGGTAATCTTGTCTTTATTCAACTGAAGGAAAATTTTTATATTTCCAAAAGTGTATGGAAAGAAATACAAATGACATGAGATTTTCAAAGACTGGAACTAAAAGCAATATTGATACAATTGCAGACCTGTATAGCCATCCTAAAACAGAAAAAATAACTCAATGGGAAAATAAATAAATAAGCTAAACCTGTTTCAAACTATGCCCCCAAAGAAAGTTGCATAACTTTGTATCAGTCCCTTGACCAACCTAGATAACCATTCCTTCTCTCCACTATGAAAGGAGTACATCAATACAAACTTAGCAGTAAACACATGATTATCTCTCTGGTTAAAAGTCTGTGAGATTTGACAAATGATGAATGCATGAGTCATGTAATAACCACCACAGTCAAGATATAGAATATTGTTCTGTCAGCTGAAGAAGATTGTTCCGTGCTGCTAGTTTGTAATCACACTTCCCTAATCCCTGGAACTTCCTGATCTTTTCTCTGTGCTTATAGTTTTGCCTTTTCCCAAAATTTCACATGTATACGTGTGTGTGTGTGTGTGTGTGTGTGTGTGTGTGTGTGTGTGTGTGTGTGTGTAGAGAGAGAGAGAGAGAAATGTTATACAATGTAGCCTTTTGGGTCCAACTCATTTCACTTGACATAATTCTTTTGAGATTCATTCATGCTATTGGTTTGTATCCATTGTTCATGTATTTTTATTTCTGAGTAGTTTTTTTGCACGAATGCACCATATTGGTTTATCTATTCACATGGTAAAGGACCTCAGGGTTGTTTTCAGTTAGAGGCAATTATGAATAAAGGTGCTATAAACATTCATTACAAGTTTTTGCTTTTTGTTTTGCACACATGGGCTTTCATTTCTCTTTGATAAACATCTGAGAGTGGGTTTCTAGATGGTAAGGCACATGTATGCTTAACTTCTGTCCAAGTGTTTTCCACAGTAGTTGTACCATTTTACAATCCCGTCAGCTCTGAATGAGAGTTCCAGCTGTTCCTCATCCTTACCAGGAATTGCTATGGTCAGTTTTTTGTTGTTTTGTTTTGTCTTTTTTGTTTTTACCATCTAAATGTGTGCATAGTGGTATTGCTTTGTGATTTTAACATTCATTCCTTTAATGTCTAATTATGTTGAACATCTTTTCATGTGTTTATTTGCCATCCTTGTATCTTTTTTGATGAATTGTCTTTTCAAAATTTTGTCCATTTTTTAATTTTGTGGTTTGTTTTATGTTTTTTAGTTTTGTGTGTTTTTATATGTGTTATGACCACTTAAGAACTGGAATTATGACAGATATGAAATCTCTATCCATCGTATTATCAACACTTACACATAGGATAGGTGGCTTGGTCAGAATTTTGCAACAAGTCGGTTTTAGCAATAAATAAATTACATATTTTATATAGGCATGCTGTTTTCCTGTCTCATCTTCTGGTAAAAATTGGTGTACCTCTCTAGAAGTTTATCAGTGTCTACTGAAACTTAAAAATGTACATGCCCTTTGCCCTAGTAATGCTTTTCTTAAGTAGTCAGAGCTATGTATAAAGAATTAATTACAGGGATATACCTCCAAACACTGGTAACAAATGCGAAAAATTAAAAACCACTTAAAATTTCAAAAATAGGAGACTGAGTAAATTAATATTGGCACAAGAATACCAAGAAATGCAATAAATCTATTGAAACAAAATTGGATTTATTAAAGTAGGATGCACCAGAATTGCATTTATTGACTCAGGATGATGCTTCTGATTGATTTTCTCAAATGGGTATTTGATAATCAATATTAGCAAAACTATATGCATAGTTTGCCCTATTTTTAAATAAAAATAATATGCAAATATATTCATTAAGTTAATATTTACTAAGTATCTACTGTTTATCAGAGACTTGGAATACTGAGATAAGCCAAAGAAAATTATAAACTGGCAAAATATAGCTCTAAAATTTTAATAAGTCAATTTATTTTTATCTTTTTCCTTAGAGTTGCCTAGATAGCAAGATAAATGAAGGTCAAATTATAGTGCAATGCTTGCATGTATGCAGGTAGCAGCTGGTTCAGGAGTCACTCAGAAAGACAGTTTCAAATCTAATTATATCAGTTTCTACCTATGCAAATTGGGGCAATTCATTTAACCTCATCTATAAAATGGAGATATTACAAATACTGTGTGAATTAATAAAATATTTCAAGTAAGGCAACATAATGTTTTCACAGGGTAAATGCAACATGAATATGAATTATTATTATTATGATTTAAAAATTCCAAGAAAAATTTTTAAATAGTAATTTTTACCAATAGAAATTGTAAGCAAGTTAATAAAATAAGAACTAAGTAGCAGTACCAATGATCTTGTGTGCATCTATATAAACTCTGACTTCTAGGTATTTGATTTTATATGTGTGTGTGTGTGTGTGTATTACATTACTTATCATTAGTTAAAAATGAATACTTTGTAAAGATAGTAAGGATGTAGAGAATGTCGAGATATTTCCTCTGATATTATTTACCTCTGTATGAGGAGATTGGCACCAAATTTAGCTATTAAAGACATATGTTTCCATACTGAAGCACTAACATTGACGTCCTTGAAGCAAAATACTTGGTTTCCAAATAATAGGAAGGTTGTAAAGTACTCTGAAATTGTATGGCCACTAATAGCTATAATTAAGGGGCCAGTAATGACCACAATTGTATGTGGATAAAATAAGGAAATGGGTGACACATTCTGGTTCTTAATGATACTGGAAAGAAAAGGTTATGTATTGGCAAATTTGTTAGCATTTTCATTACATTTAAATCTGTCCATGAGAGATAAGTGCAGCTGCTGCATAGAGAATTAAAAGATCAAAGCAGTCTTGGGCTCTATCAAACTTAAGATAAAGATGTGATCCCTGAGGTCTCCCCTCGGTGCATACGTGCTGGGCCTATGCAATTAGCATTGGTAGTTAATTTTGTAGAAATGAGCTATATTGTGGTGTTGAGTAAGGAGATCCTTTAAACAGCATAAAAAGATAGAAAATAATAAAGAAGGCAAAGGGAGATAATCACAGGGATTTGTAGAGCATGCTTTGATCACCAGCTGGTCACCTAAGTGTAGTTTCTGCACTGCTTATTGCTAAACGCTTTTCACTTGGAGAAGATGAATATTCATGATGCAAAAAAACTTCAAATATCTTGCTAAAATTATTAGATTATGTGATAGAGAAGAACGATTAAAGGTTTGTAATGTCTCATTTTTTTAATCCCCTTTAACTTTATTTTTACTTCCAAAAAGAAAAAGAGTCATTAAAGCCACATCAGAGAAACAGTTTCGAAGATCTACCCCCTCGGGTCCTCCAGTTCTGACTCTGTAGTTCAGTAAGAACCAAAGCTACATATTTTGCTACAGCAAATTGGCAGTTCTCCTAATTCAGTTAATAGATTGTAAAGTCAGTCTTAAGTATACTATAATAAATAAAAAATATAGTTGTATATCTCACTTTTTAGATTCTTTTTTAAAATAAATGTTACTGTGTATACTTGAGATTTACTTGTATAATATCATGTATGGGATACTATAGATAGCAAATTAACTTGTATAGTGAAGCTAATTGACATATTTATCATTTTATATAATTACTTTTTGTGACAAAAGTAGCTAAAATCTACTTATTTCACAAAAGTTACTAATATAATTTTGTTAAGTTTAGTCTTCATGTTACACATTACAGTAGTAACTCATTCATCTTACATATTTGCTACTTTATATGTCCCCATGTTGTCCCCTCCCACCATCTACCTATGGTAACCACTGTTTCATACTCTGTCTACTTGAGGATGGATAGATGAAGATGATAGATAGATGATATATGGATGGATGGATGGATAGATAGATATATTCCACATATAACTGAGATCATACAATATTGTTCTATGTCTGGCTTATTTCACTTAGCACAATATCTTCCAGGTTCATCCATGTTGTATCAAATGGCATGATCTCCTTATTTAAGACTAATATTCTTAATAGTTGAACTTGAATATGTGCTCTCAATAAGGGCTTATTTGCCTTTAAATCTCCTTGAATTCATTTCTTCAAATACAGTTAAATTTTCAAGAACATTTATACTATTAAATGCAAATATTTTAAAGATAAAGGTTGTTTATCTTTTTATATCTTCTTCATTTAATGCATTGCCACCCACATAGTCAGTGCTCGGTAAGTATGTAAGAAAAGAGAAGAAAAGAAAGACAAAGAGAAAAGGAAGAATTCCTACTGTAAAATAATGACTGGAGAGATAGAGTACCCCTCTGAACTTTGCACTGTTTCTGCTAAATGAATTTTAAAAGCAAAATTGAACTTTATGCTTTAACTTAGCCATGAATATAAATTTATTTGAAATATTACAAATCTTATAACTGAGCTAGTATATAGTTTTAGGAAATATTTATATTGTGTTGCAGTACTGACTTTCATGTCATTATTCCTAGCAATGGCATTTGTTGAAATCACCATAATTTCTCTTTTTCAAAAAATAAAATTTAAATTTTTTTCTAAATATAAAAGTCATCCATGCTCAGTTTAGCATTTGAAAAATGTCAAAAACCTATTTTAAATGTATATTAGAAGAAAATTTAAAAATGTACAAGCTTACCCATAATTTCACTTCCCAAGAATAATCATTTTATATTTTGATATATTTTCTTCCTGAAATTTTTTACTTCTAAAAAATAAAATGTATTTCTAAATTTCATTCTGTTTTTTAAATGTATATTGTAAAAAGATCAGTGTGGTGGCTCAGGCCTAAATCCCAGGACTTTGGAGGCCCTGGCGGGAGGATTGCTTGAGTTCAAGACCAGCCTGAGCAACACAGTGAGACTTCCTCTCTAAAAAAATAAAATAAAATAAAAAACTTAGGCATGGTGGCACACACCTACCTGTAGCCCCATATACTCAGGAGGCTGAGATGAATGGACCACTTGAGCCCAGGAGGTCGAGGCTGTGGTGAACCATGTTCGTGCCACTGAGCCTGAATGACAGAGTGAGATCTCGACTCAAAAAAAAGTATATATTTTTCTATTTCACACAGATAATTCACCACAAAAAAGCATGAAGTACCGTTTTTTTAAAGTACCTTGAAATATACTACCATATGCTAAACGACTATGAATATGGACGAATTAGTAAAATATTGATTGCTATAGTTCCTTCATTAGTGTTATGTACATGAACATCAAACAGCAAATTAATCCTGGTGCAAAAACATAATAAATATTTGTCCACAATTATTTATTCAAAAACTGGCTTACAATGCACTTGATTCATAATTGTTATCTACCCTCTCTAGTTATCTCTTCTGTAGGACTATTAACTGAACATTCCATATTTTTGCTGTCTTATTTTTCATGGACTTGGAATGTTTTATTGAGGTAGATAGCATCAACTACAAAAGAATAAAGTATCCTATAAAAGTTACACAGTGCACACTTGATTGCAGGTAGAATATTAGTTTTTGGGAAATCTGTTCAAAGACGTATTTATTGTTCTCTACTCTTTGCTTTAGGTTAATAGTAATCATTTCATGACTTCTAAATTTAGCATCCCAGAAATTACCTTTAGTGAAATTTAAATAGTGTTTTAAAAATTAAAGGTATTTTGAAATCTTCACCCACAGCTTATATTTTTAGTACAAAAACGATAATAAAAAGGTCTATGGGTTCTTTCTTGCCTTTTCTTCTCCCTTGTCTCCTAATCTTCAAGTTCTTATTCTTGCAATATATAACAAGAGAGAAGCAAGAAAAAAAATTATTTTCTTCCTTAGTTTTCCTGCTTGTGTCTATTATTCCTGAAGTAAGAGCACTTAAAAATTCAAACATAAAGGCCACAATCTAATCTTCTCACTTTACTTAAAGAGAGTTCTTTTGTATATTGCTCCTAAACCCATTATTTCATCCATTAGATTGCAAATTTCTGTTATGTCATATAAACATGTAAAAACAATCCTAAAGTTGAAAATAAAAGATTATCATATTTTCTACTAGCTTGTGCTTAATATTAACTTGTTCTAGATAAACATGTTCCTAGATAAATTGAGAATATAGATAAAATCATGGTTTGTATTCATATTTTCACAAATCCCTTATTCATGACCTATAATTTGAAGTTCAGACAGAGTCTAGCACTTTGCACACTTCACCAAGTCTGCATTAGAAAAATACTGCACCTTCATTTTCTCAATTTTATGCCCTCTAAAACTAGCTGGGGCAATACCTCCTGTAGGCTACCTTAAGGCATGTGAACCATCCTCTGACTGCATCCCAAACAAGTCACCAGTTTTTCATGTCCAAGAACAATTATTTAACTGGAGTTAGATTCGTATTATTTTATGGAATCAGTAGTGTGTTACATTATCTTAGGAATTTGGGAATTCCTTTTAAGATTATGGACTAAATTAAAGGTAATAAATTTAACAATTTAATTCAAAATCTCTTCTGGTACCTAGCCACATGCAAAAATAAATGATAGATAGATAGATAGATAGATAGATAGATAGATAGATAGATAGCTTCCATAGATTTGATATTTGATGGAAGGAATAGACTCATTAAAACAGAAGTACTGATTTTATATTTCTCATAAGATCTAGACAATGAACAAAAGGGGGGAGTACAAAGTGAAAGCCTCAAATATCTGATATTATATTTCAAGTGGAAATATCATCCACTTAATAAGACGTATAGGTTGGGCTATATGAATTTCCAATATTCAACGGTCTTTAACTTTAAAAATACTTTTCAGATGGTTCAACGTAAAATACTAGTAGTTTTTGCTCTTAAATAGAGAATTCTTATTGCTCATACCAACTTAAGGAGCAGGAAACTATTTATCATATAAAAGTAACATTATGTGATACACAACTTCACAAACAATTATTAATTACTGTATATTTAGAACTTAACAAACTATTAAAAGAGCAGTTATCAAATAAAACTAACTGTACTAAGTTTAATGTGTCAAAAAATATGATTAAAATTATCCTTTATGCAAACCAGTACAACTTCTTTGGGAGACAGTGTGGCTATTTCTGAAAGAACTAGAAATTGACCTTCCATATGACCCAACAATTCCCCTATTGGGAATATGCCCAGAGGAACTCAAATCATTCTACAAAAATATACCTGCACACGAATGTTTGTTGCAGCTCTACTCACAACAGCAAAAACATGGAACCAACCATACTGCCCATATATAGCAAGAGAGAAGCAAGAAAAAAAATTATTTTTTTCCCTGGTTTTCCTGTTTGTGTCTATTATCCCCAAAGTAAGAACACTTAAAAATTGGACTGGATTTTAAGAATGTGGAACATATACACAATGGAATATTATGCAGCCATAAGAAGGACAAACATATGGACTTCACAGCAACTTGGATGGATTTAGAGTCTATCATACTCAATGATCTATCACAGAAACAAAGAACAGAGTATCATAGGTTCTCACTCATAAGCAGACTTTGAACAATTATCATAATACTATAAGAAAGGGGTAGGCAGTAGTGGGAAACTGTGGGGGGAGACGAGAGAGTCAGTTTGTTAGTTAATAGTTTGGCAGTTGAGGGAAACTGCTAAGGGAGAGAGGGGCACACCTCATCAATAAGGGTACTTGCATAATCAACATTTGTATACTTAACCCTGAATTGTACCCCACATTTTTAGAATAAAAAAATTAAACAAACAAAAGTAAAGTAAGTGTTACTTTAACCCGAGAACTGCAATACTGTGACAGTGAATCAGAAAGCTGAGAGGGCTACTAAATGATCAACGGGTGGGTAGTGCATGTTTAGTATGTATATGCACTAAATAAAGGGATGACTTATGTGACAGAGAGGGACAGTGTGAGATTTCATCATGATATCAGAATGGCACAAAATTTAAAACGTACGAATTGTTTATTTCCGATATTTTCCATTTAGTATTTTTGGACTGTGGTTGACCACAGGTAACTGAAACTGTGTAAAGTGAAATGCAGTAAAGTTTGTGTGTCGGGGCTATTGTACTTTTATAGGCAATATTACAGAACTTTTCTCAAGTACTTGTGTTGAGGCTTAGAAAACAATACCCCAAAGTGAAGTCCTCAGAAGCAGCCTAAAAAGCAAATCTTCTCACTGATCTTCTCCTGCCTTCTTGTCTCTTGCCTCCTCATTCTCCCCCAAGACAAGCCTTGGAAACTAGAATTCCTCTTCCCCAAGGCAGATCATGGAAACCAGAACCTCTCTCCCCCAAAGTAGACATGAAGTCTATACATATTTATTTAACCTTCCCCTGCTTTTCTGGCTAAGAACAGGCCATCAATAAATATTCTGATCTACTTTGATAGTAAGTCATAAGACCTCCCCCACCCCCTTCCAGAAAGGGTCTTGCAACATTTCAGGAGAAAGAAATACTGCAGAGAGAGGCCAAGAAGAATTTGAATAAATAGGGCTTTCTGGGTTTCCCCACTCAGTCTATTTCCATTAAGTCACACTCTTCTTATCCAATCACAGTTCTAGACAGCTGTCCATTCTTCATCTAACATAGAAATAATAATGAATCTTGTTTTCTGTATTTGTGGGTCTTTATTCTGAAGGTTTCCACTTCATGTATAATTTTGATTAAATCAATGTATTATTTTGTTATTGTTAACCTATCTCTTGTTATAGGAGTGCCATGACCCTTATGGTGGGGAAAAAAAGTGATCACCCCCTGCCCATTCAAACATTTGCATTTGTGGTATATGGAAATGCTCTTATATGACCATTTGAATCTGCAAAAGAAAATTATAATGAAATGAAGCAGATGTTTACTACTGATGAGAAACTCTATGTGATGCTACTACCAAAATATCCATCTTCTGTATCAATAAGCTGTTTTTCTTTTCTGCCTTTCTCTATGAGTATTGGAATCTCTGAAATATGTTATTCACTGCAGGAAATGTAATGGTTGGGGGATATAGTAATAATATTTAAGTATCACATTAAAGAAATTGTTGGAAAATTATCTCAGGAGAATTGAACAACTGGTTATTTCTCCTTTTTATTATTTCTAACAAGTGAAACTTTTAAACTAGATTTTCCTAGGGTGGATTACAGGAAGCTTATGAACTAAGAAAAAGATAACAAAGTGTAGGAATCCAGGGAGAAGAAAACATTTTTGTCAAGAGATGTATTTGAGGATAATGCTTAAAAATAATTTCTAGAGAAATTTTTCTTCACATGTTAATGAACTTTAAGAGAAATTTTAATGAAACAGTAAAATTTGCACACATTATTTTTATTAAAGCTCACCTGACTAGAAAAAATATTTTAGAAGTTGTGGCATTTGTTTGGAGTATTTTCTGTTTATGATTCTTCCTTCATGAGGTAGGTCTATCTCTTTCAGCTTCTCACATGGTCTTGTGCATCATCGTGAATGGGTATTCAGTGTAACACTTCTGATTTTCAAAATGTGTGGGGTTTTTTTTTCCCCACACTGACCAATTCTCTGATACCAACTGGGTGTCCTATAATTCCATTCCATTCCATTCCATTCTGACACTACCTACTTGGAGTTAGAGTCAGACCCCACAAGTTAAGGGCTCAGTCCCACAAGACTGCTCCCATTTTCTTCTAGGGGTACAATCACACATCTGTACCTCCTGCACTTCTGAGTGACCATCTACAAATTATCGGTGTCTAGGATCCCCTCCGTAGGTCTGATCACCAATGAATGACTCATAGCATTCAGGGAAGCACATATGCTGGCGAGTTTTTCATAGAGGACAGAGGAAGAGTTGGATAAAGAGATACACAGCACAAACTTTGTGGGAGGGGGCATGGAGTTTTCATGCCCTCTCTGGGTGTGCCACCTTCCCAGCACCTCCACATGTTCAGCATCCAGGAAGTTCTTTCTACCCAGTAGTTCAGGGATTTTTATGGAGGCCTCATCACATAGGTATTATTAATTATTAACTCAATCTTCAGCCTCTCTCACCTTCCTGGAAGATGGGAATAAAGGGAATAAGGAGCAGGGCTTGAAAGTTTTCAACTTCTAATTCTAAACTTGGTCTTTCTGGTGACCAGCCTCCATCCAGAAGCCCACCAAGAGTTACCTCATTAGAACAAAAGATGCTCCTATCAAGCAGAAAATTCCAAGGGATTATGGGGTCTGTGAAAAGACCTAAGGCAAAAGACCAACTATTAAAACAAAAGATTCTCCTGTACCTCCATTGCTCAGGTAATTACAATGGTTTTAAGAGTCTTTGCCAGAAACCTGGGATAAAGATCAAAATGTAGATTTCTTGTAAATCAATATCACATACACAAAACTGCAATAACATGGCAATTATAGACACATTTCTTAAGAAGTATTATAAGCCGGCACTAAGAATTGTATTTGATCTTCTGATCAAAGGTTAGTTAGTTGCTTTGATCTTGGCCTAGTAGAGGCAGATAGTTCAAAATGATAATACCTTAGATGTACATTAATATTTATAAGTAAAATATTATTTATATTGGTAATGTAGTGCATAATAAAAATAAAAAACAAGTGTAGGGATGAAGAGAATTTTCCCTCCTTTTCTGAAAGGCTTGAGTCTGCCAAAATAAAGGAACAATAGACATGTGACAGGATAAAAGGCTTATAAACTGATTAATGTGAATAAGCACAGAAGTCATGTAAAATACGAGACTCAAAGAAAGGTCAGATTGTTGAAACCAAAATAGCGCCCTCTTTCTAGGGGAGAGGGAGATGCAGGAATGTGGGCAATTTTGAGAAGCAATAAATTATTTTAGGGAGAATGAATGAGCCCCCAGACAGACAGTGGTTTGTAAATGATTCTCTGTGGAAACTGAAAGGGACCTATGAGTTACAGGATAGTAAGAAGCAGAACTGCACTGTGAATAAAAGTTATCTTATTACACAGGTAAAGTCTCTTCGGTACTTTCTTGAAGCTGCCCTCAGAAGTTTAGATAAAAACTTTCTGACTATGGTGATGAATTTTAGTCTCTTTTCATTTAGTTTATTCTCTTCTCCAGTGGCTAATCTTTTCTAGGGAGGTAACTTAAGACAATTGCATTTCTTTTGGAAAGTTCTATCAGCCAGAAAAGAAAATTCTAGAGAAAGTCTCTCGTTACATTCAGAATGGAGAGAGGATATCAAGAGATGGTTACAAAGTCTTTAATTTTGAGGCAGCTTCTAGAGTCTTCCAATTTCTTTTTATTCTGAAGTACTCATTATGCCAAAGCATCAAACTTTGGAATATTGTTTTCTGAGACCCTAAACAAGTAACAGAAAACAAGTAACACAATATTTACATTAGTATTATAGATAATTATTTTATTTAAATTTTTGTATTGAGAGTGATTACTACAGTGCAGATAAGAAAACTAAGGCATGGCTCTGCACATTGGCTCATGCCTGTAGTCCCAGCACTTTGGGAGGCCAAGGAGGGAGGGTCACTTGAGGCCAGGAGTTCGAGACCATCCTGGACAACATAGTGAGACTACATCTCAAAAAAATAAAAATTGACTTAAAAATAGGACTTCCGGCAAGATAGCAATGGAATAGGTCAGACTTTGTGAGAGTCTCTGCAAAAGCCAGCAACCATAAAGACTGTCTGTGTGAGTAGACATGTGCTGGTAGGTGAGTGAAAGTCTGTCTGAGGGGAGACTAGGGTTCATACATCTGGGGGCTCTCCTCTGGAGGTGACTGCAGCCCTCCATTGCTCTGAGATTGGAGTTGGTGGTGTACAGGATTGTCTGCCATTCTCAGGACTCTCTGGAGACGAGCTTGTCGAATTCAGCTGATTTTCATCACCTGGTGCCTGGCCCACACCATCATCTGCAACAGCAAAGCAACTGGAGCCCCAATCTGACCCATGGAGAGAGAAAATAGAGGCGAACTGGAGAGAAGCCCCAACCCCGGTGAGGAAACATCTACACAGCCATTTTCTCTGTCCCAGGACCAGGCAGAGACCTGCATTGCCCTGCCCAGCACTATCCAGCCTCCAACTTGGAGCCCAAGGTAATCTCATCAAACTCAGAGAGAGACAGAGAGAAACCCCTCCCCCAAACTGAATGGGACATAAGTCAGATTTGAGTGACAGACTTGACAGGCAGCAACTAGGTGAGTCCAGATCTGATCCACCCTCCTCCCACAGAAGGCCTGGGGCATCTGACCCATGCTGAGAGCAACTATATCAGCCTACCCAGAGAGCAGAGGGGAGGGGCTGGAGATCAGAGTTGAAAGGAAGGTGAACTTACAGGAACCACCTCAGAAGGAGGTTTTTTGTTTTTTGGTGGGGTCTTTTTTTTTTTTTTGTCTATTTGTTTTGCTCATTTTTGTTTGTTTGTTTTAGCTTTTTTCTCTTTCGGTTTTTGATAATGTTTTTGTACTTGCTTTGTTTCTGTTATTTAATTACTGGTTTTTTTTAGACTTCCCACCTGTTTATGAGTATTTTTGAGGGAGAGTACATCAGTAGGGGTTTTTTTGTGGGTTTGTGCGTTTGTATGAATGTCTGTATATTTTAGGGTTTTTTTTTTTACTCTTTTCTGTCTTTGTGTCTCTTTTCATTTGTTAATAGATTAATCTGTCTGTTTTCCCTCTTACTCCTCTCTCTCCACCTTCCTCTTAACCCTCTTCTTCCTTTTTCCATTCTTTTCCTTTCTCTTATCTCATTTTGCTTTCAGGGAGAAAACTTATATTCCCTACAGCCTGGACAGATTGTAAGGCAGTGGGGAGTAGGTTCTAGGGGGCCCACACACCTGTCAGTGGGTACTGACATCTGCAGATAGAGTCTGAATCACAACTCCTCCCTCAATTAAATCTGAAAATAGTACAGCCTCCCACTACAATCCAGCTTCAGAATTGAATGAAGTCAGAGTATCCACATAAGAAAGAATAGGAGATTGAGCAAACAGAAGTAAAACTACCTTCCCCATCCCTGAACAACAGAATTAAAGAAGAGGGGGGGAAAAGGAGGGAGGAAAATCTATACAAATGAAGAAAAACCAAAAGAAGAATATGGGTCTCACACAACTCCCTGGGTGGTCCGACACTGAGTATACAGACTTCAAAATGCAAACAATGAAGAGCCCCCAGAATGACTGGTTTCAAATCACAAAATCAAATATCAACACCTTAGTAGAAAGAATAAATAGAATCAAGGAGAGGCAAGAGGAAAGAAGGAAGGAGTTGATAACTGAGATAATAGTAATAAAGAATACAGTGAATGAAATAAACTGATAAGCATGGAAAGCAGAATTAGCCAAGCAGAAGAAAGAATCTCAGACTTGAGGACCAAAATATGCAACTAACCCAAACTGTCAAAAACATAGAAAAGAAGCTTAAAAAAACAGAGCAAAACCTTTAAGAGATGAGCAATTATTTCAAGAGGCCAAACCTAAGAATAATTGAACTTCCTGGGGCAGAAAAAGAGACAGAGATCACCCTGGAACAAACATGCCATGAAATTATCCAAGAAAACTTCCCTCATCTCATCAGTGATGCAACCAATCAAACACAAAAGATTCAGAGAACCCCTGCAAGATGATAAATGAGTAGACCAACTCCTAGACACATAGTAATTTGCCTACACAGAGTAGGTATAAAAAAAAATTTGCTGAACTCGGTGGCTCAGCCTGTAATCCCATGCTTTGGGAGGCTGAGGTGAGTGGGTTGCCTGAGCTCGCAGGTTTGAGACCCGCCTGGGCAACTTGGTGAGACCTCATCTCTACAATAAATCAAACAATTAGCGAGGCATGGTAGCACGCGCCTGTTGTTCCAGCTACTTGGAAGGCTGAGGCAGAAGGATCGCTGGAGCCCAGCAGCTCAAGGCTGCAGTGGCCGGGAGCGGCCACTGCACTCCAGTCTGGCAACAAAGTGAAACTCCAACTCAAAAAAAAAAAAATAAATAAAATAAAATAAATAAATTAAAAATTATAAAGACAGCGAGAGAAAAAGATCAGACTACCTACAGGGGAAGATCAATTAGAATAGCAGCAGACTTACCTACAGAAACACTTCAGACTAGGAGAGCTTGGAGCCCAATGTTCAAAGTTCTCAAAGATAAACAATTTCAACCAAGAATTACCTACCCAGGTAAGCTAAGCTTCATCAGTGACGGAGAATTAAAATATTTCCCAGACATCCAATCCTTAAGCACTTATGCTGCCTCCAGACCAGCTATACAAGAAACATTTGAGAAAGTATTAAACACAGAAGAAAGAAAAAAAGAAGAACAACACCCTTCACAAGAGTGCAGGGAAAAGATTGAAAACACATATGAATCAATCTAAAAATCAAAAGAAAGAAAACAAACAAACAGCAACAATAAAAACAAACTCTATAAGAATTTCATGGCAGGGATAAACTCTCACATTTCAATAACTAGCCTGAATGAGAATGGACTAAATGCACCATTGAAAAGACATAGAATAACAAAATTGGTAAAATAGCATAAGGCATCAATATATTGTCTCCAAGAAACTCATCTCACCAGAAAGGAGACATACAGATTCAAAATAAGAGGATGGGAAACAAAATTTCAGGCAAATGAAACACAAAAGAAAGCAGGGGTCACAATCTTAAAATCAGACAAAATACTCTTTAAACTTTCAAAAATTAAAAATGATATGGAAGGTCACTACATAATGATAAAAGATTCAATCCATAAACTAGAAATATCCATCCTAAATATATATGCTCCCAACATAGGAGCACCAGCTTTCATCAAGCAACTTCTAGGTAAACTTAAAGATATTGACTCTAACACTATCATAACTGGAGATTTAAATAACCCACTCACAACCCAAGGGATCATCAAGACAAAAAATCAGCAAGGAGATACAGAACCTCAATGTGATGCTTGATCAAATGGACTTAATTGATACCTACAGAATACTCCATCCAACAAGCATGGAATATACATTCTACTCATCACCACATGGAAGGTATTCTAAGATTGATCACATCTTTGGCCGTAAATCAAGCATAAAGAAATTTTGCAAGGTTGAAATCCTGGCATGTAACTTTTCAGACCACAGTGGAATAAAAATAAATATCAACACCAACAAATCTTCCCAAAACCCCACAAAAATATGGACACTAAACAGCATGATGCTAAGCAACTCCTGGGTTAACATGGAAATCAAAACAGAGATTAAAAGTTACCTGGAAACAAATGAAAATGAAGAAACATCTTACCAAAACCTCTGGGATACCATGGAATTAGTACTAAGAGGGGAATTCATATCTGTACAAACACACATGAAGAAAATGGAAAGATCACAAGTTAACAGCCCAACAAATCACCTAAAGGAGCTGGAAAAGCAAGATCACCAAAACCCTAACTTCAGCAGAAGAATCCAGATCACCAAAATAAAAGCCCAAATTAGGGACAGAAGACAAAAAGATAATCCAAAATAAATCAATGAGGGAAAAAGCTGGTTCTTTGAAAGGATAAACAAGATTGGTCTCCTAGCTAGACTAACCAAGAAAAAAGTCCAAATAAACACAATCAGAAATGTAAAAAGTCAAGTCACTACTGACCCTGGAGAAATACAAAAGATTATCAGAGACTACTATGTGCACTTATATGGAAACAAACTTGAAAGCCTAAAGGAAATGGAGGACAACCTCCTCAAGTTAACACAAGAAGAAATCAAGACCTTAGACCAATAACAATCCAGTAAATTGACTATGTCATAAGAAAATTATGTACAAAAAAAAAGCCCTGGACAGATGGTTTTCTAGCAGAATTCTACAAAACATACAAGGAGCAACTGATACCAATTCTACTAAAAGTATTCCAGGCAATCGAGAAAGATGGAACTCTTCCCAAATCATTTTATGAAGCTAACATCACATTGACACCCAAGCCAGGTAAAGATCCAACAAAGAAAGAGAACTACAGGCCAATATCCTTGAAGACATTGATGCTAAAATTCTCAACAAGATCCTAGCAAATTAGATTCAACATCTCAAGAATCATCCACTACCACCAAGAAGGCTTCATCTCTGGGATGCAGGGCTGGTTCAGCATTCATAACCCCATAAACATAATTTAAAACATCAACAAATGTAAAAACAAAAACCACATGATTATATCACTATGTGCTGAAAATGCTTTTGAGAAAATCTAGCACCCCTTTTTTGATAAAAACTCTTGAACATCTAGGCATAAATGGAACATACCTCAAAATAGTAAGAGTCATCTACAAGAAACCCACAGCTAGTATACTGCTAAACAGATAGAAATTGGAACCATTTCCCATGCAAGCTGGAACAAAACAAGGATGCCCACTCTCACCCCTCCTTTTCAACATAGTTTTGAAAGTCCTAGCTAGAGCAGTCAAGCACGAGAAGGAGATCAGCTGATTCCAAATAGGAAAAGAGGAAGTCAAGTTATCCCTCTTTACAGATAACATAATTCTATAGCTCGAAAACCCAAGAGAATCTGTCAAAAACCTCCATGCACTGATAAAGGACTTTGGCAAAGTCTTATGGTATAAAATCAGTGTGCAAAAGACAGTCACATTTCTATACACCAACAATAAACAAACAGAAACCCATTCACAATAGCCAGAAAAAAAATCAAATACCTTGGTATTTTCCTAACCAAAGACATGAGAGACCTTTACAATGAAAACTACAAAACATTGCTCAAAGAAATCAAAGATGACACAAACAATTGGAAAAATATTCCATGCTCATGGATTGGAAGGATCAACATTTTTAAGATGTCCATCCTACCCAAGGCAATCAACAGATTTAATGCAATACCCATTAAATTGCCAGCAGCATTCTTCTCAGACCTGAAAACGACAGGGATACAGGGATCAACATTCTTCTCAGACCTGGAAACGACAGAGATACAGGGATTCATATGAAAACATAAATGACCATGAATTGCCAAAACAATCCTAAGCAAAAAAAGCAAAAGACAAAAAACAAAAACAAAAAAACAAAGCAGAAATTGTCACACTCCCAGACTTTAAACTCTATTATAAAGTTACAATAATTAAAACAGCCTGGTATTGATATAAGAACAGGCATATAGATCAATTGAATAGGATTGAGATTCCAGAGACAAAACTCTAATTTCTCAGCCAACTCATCTTTGAAAAAGCCTCTACCACCAACCCCTGGGGAGAGGAGAACCTATACCGTAAATGGTGCCAGGAAAACTGGCTTACCACATGCAGAAGATTGAAACAGGACCCCTACCTATCCCCATACACAAAAATCAACTCTAAATGGATCAGAGACCTAAATGTAAAACCTCAAACTATAAAAAGCTTATAAAATGCAGGAGATACCCTTATGGAAATTGGAACTGGCAACCAATTCCTGATCAAAATCCCAAGTGCCCATGCCAGGAGATAAGATAGACAAGTAGGACCTCATCAAACTGACAAGCTTCTGCAAAGCCAAAGAAACCATCAAGAGAGTGGGGAGACAGTCCACAGACTTGGAAAAAATATTTGCCATCTATATATCTGACTAAGGCCAAACATCTAGGATCTACAAGGAAGTCAAACATGCAAAAAAGAAAAAAACAAACAGCCCCATTACAAAGTGGGCAAAAGATATGAATAGACAGTTCTCAATAGAAGATGTATGAGCAGCCAACAGAGACATGTAAAAATGCTCAGCCTCACTAGTCATCAAAGAAATGCAAATTAAAACTACACTGAGTTTCCACCTAACTCCAGTCAGGATGGCTATCATCAATAACTCAAAAAACAACAGATGCTGAAGAGGGTGTGGCATAAAGGGAACACTTTTACACTGCCAGTGGGAGTGTAAACTAGTACAGCCTCTGTGGAAACTGTGTGGCAACTTCTAAAAAATCTAAAAATTGACCTGCCATATGGAACCCCACAATCCCTCTACTGAGAATATACCTGAAAGAACTCAAATCACTCTATAAAAAGAAACCTGCACACATATGTTTATCATAGCATTGTTCACAGTAGCAAGAACATGGAACTAACCATGCTGCCCATCATAAGAGGATTGGATAAAAAAATGTGGTACATATACGCGAGGGAATATTATGCAGCCATAAAGAAGAACAAAATCATGAGCTTCCACAACAAACTGGATGGACTTAGAGTCTATAATACTGAGTGATATTTCACAGAAACAAAGAACTGAATATCACATGTTCTCACTCATAAGCGGACCTTGAACGATTATTGTAATACTATAAAAGAATGATTGGCAGTAGTGATAAACTACTGAGAAAGTGTTGGGGAAGTAGGATTGGCAGTAGTGGAAATCTGCCTGGGGAAGGTGGACACACCTCATTTAACAAGGGTACCTGCAAAATGAACATTTGTATACCTAACCCTGAATTGTACTCCACATAGTTAAAATAAAAATAAATCAATAAAAGGAAAATATATATATATAAAATTAAAAATAAAAATAAAGAAACTGAGACCCATAGAGCTTAAGATAGTTAATTTACATAGCTGGTCAATGTAAGAGATGAAAATCCAACCCAGGAATCCTGATTACTATATTTGTGCATTTTGTAAAAAAAAGTAAATAGGATTTATCCTAGAAAATAACTATACATTATCTTTGTGAAGGCTCTTGACGTCAACCTTTCACCTTTATTCTATTTTCTCATGCACTTGAACTGATTCCATTATGGCCAACATTTGAAACTAAAACATTCAGTCAAGAATTGAGAATTTTATCTCTGTGATGTCCACTTATATTCAGAAATCCAGAATTAAGAAAGTTTTGAACTAATAGTTTTAAAACATCTGATCTCATATTCTTATTCCACAGATGACAACACTGGGTTGATAGCTCTCTTTATAAGCACAGCAGGGTTCTCTGCAAACCCAATGAAAAACAGAAATATTAATATTACAGTAATGATAATTTCAGAAGAAATTGCTTTGTTCTTTTGGATTATTCATTTATATAGTTCTTTTTATACTCAGAGAAAGAAGGCGTTCTGTCACACCCTGTAGTAGAGAAAAAGCAAGCCAGACCATTTGTGTCAGAGTAAGCAAGAAGGCACAACTCTAGGGAGTTATCTATCTTGAAGGAAATCATAATTAAAATTATTTGACTCATTCTTACTGCCAGACTGGTTTAAGATAGCTAATAGTTGTGACATTGCTAATGATATGGCTCAATAGAAGTGATCTTTTAAAACAAAAATACCATATGCTGTGGAAATAAAGCATTAAACAAAATAATTGGTTTCTCTCCTCTTAATATCTGATTTCCCCACTATTTACAGAGACTGTTTACTTACCACAAAGCTATGGCAGAATGCGAGTGCTATAAAGAACTAAGAATTGTTCTGAAATGACATCAACAAACATATGTACAACACCAAAGTATATTATATATATATATGATTTCTTACAGTCAACTTTATTACGTAATATTTTGATGGCTTAATGTGAAGGAATCAAATAATTAGTGAAATAATTTCAACTTTGAGATAATGTAAAAATATCTAAGTTTATTCCATTCACAAAAGGTAAAATTAATTAATACAGGAAAGACATTTACTGTTCACTAAAAGGATTACCAAAGTTATATCTTCTGTGGCTGAAGCAACTTTAAGCATAATTTAAGGAATTTATTTAATAATTATGTCTTTTTATATCTGAAACAATTTACCTAAAGTGGTTACATAATTTTTGCTGCCAATTTGTTTGAAGATTTTATTTAAGTACTAGTCCCACAGAAGATTATATGACATAAATTACTGTTTTTGTCTGGGTCCATTAAAGAATGTTAAATCTCAATCTTCCCATATTCTCCCTACCTGTGCCTCACGTTACATTCAATCCTAAGTAGCCAGTATTCATGTAACACCCAGGTGTTCTGATCTCTGTTTCTTGTTTCATGCTTCTTCTCTCTGGTTTATCTGTTCTTACTATGGTTTGAACGGATGTGTCCCTGCAAAATTTATATGCTGGCACTTAATAACCAGTATGATAGTATTAAGAGGTGGTACTTTGGGGAAGTGATTAAGTCATAAGCATTCCACTTTCAGGAATGGAATTAGTGCTTTTATAAAAGAGGTTGAGGGAGTTCCCTAGTCCCTTTCCCCTTTCTGCCACATTAGGACACAGCATTTGTCCCCTCCAGAGGAGGCAGCAACAAAAGGTCACCTTGGAAGCAGACGGCAAGCTCTCACTAGACACTGAATCTGCAAGCACCTTGATCTTAGTCTTCCCAGCCTCCAGAACTGTGAAAAATAAACTTCTATTACTTATAAATTACCCAGTCTGTGATATTTGTTATGGCAAAACAAATGGACTAAGACAGTTTCTCACCTAATTTCTGATGACTGAAATTCTACTCTATATTCCAAAGCTGTCTCAAGAATCACTCTTGATAGAGTCTTGCTAGATTTCTTTCCCCCTCCAATTTTCACTATATATGATCACTCTCTCCTTTGTACTCTCACATCACTTTGAACCTTCCAAGGTGCTTATATTGTTAAGTTCATGTTGTGTATGGCTAATCCTGCATTTTTCTTAGATTCATTACTCATTACGTTCATTATAGATTCACTATTTAACTCAAAATTGGTCAATATTTAATTTTCTATGTATAGATTGTTCTGGGACA
>NW_007224127.1:0-799 GCF_000164805.1 Carlito syrichta | reverse complement strand
CATAGAAAGAAGACTCAGAAAGAAAGAACAAAGTCTACAAGAGAGGTGTGATTACATCAAGAGACAGAACCTACACCTAATTAGTATGCCAGAAGAAAAAAGCGAAATGAAGAACACTTTGAGTAAGTAGTCCAGGAAGTTATCCCAGAAAGCTTTCCCATCTCACCAGAGAAGTGACCAGCCAAACACAAAAGATTTAGAGAACCCCTGAAAGACATCAAATGAGAAGACCAATCCCCAGACATAAAGTAATTTTCCTATACAAAGTATGTACAAAAGAAAAAAATCCTAATGGCAGCAAGAGAGAAAGGTCAGAATACCTACCAGGGAAGACTAATCAGAATAGCAGCAACCCTATAGGTAGAAACAATACAATCCAAAAGACCAGGAGTCCATTTGCAAAGTCTTCAAAGATAAACAATTTCAACCAGATTTTCCCACCCAGGCAGGCTCAGCTTTATCAGACTTAAAGTAAGAGATGGAAAATGAATTTCCAGGTGAAACAGATTACAAAAGATGGCAGGAGTCACAATCTTAATATCAGAAAAAGCAACCTTTAAGCTATCAAAAATTTAAAAAGATAAGGAAGGACTCAACCTAATGATAAAAGATTCAATCTTTCAACAAAAATATCCATCCTAAACATATATGCACCCAACACAGGAGCACCACCATTTATAAAGCAACTATGAAGTAAACTAAAAAGACATGTTGACTCTCACTATCATAGCCGGAGACTTAAAAACCCCATTAAGAACCCTAGATAGATCATCAGGCAAATACTGACAAAGAGTTCCTT
>NW_007224126.1:0-783 GCF_000164805.1 Carlito syrichta | reverse complement strand
CAACTTAACACTATACTATAATCTATAAGTTTACTTAAATGACTTAGCTGTTAGTTATACTATTAACTATACGATTAACATAATGCCCTGTAATTCTATAACAATTAATTCAAAACTTATTCCTTTACCATGACTTATATGAGTTTCATAAATCTAAACTTTAATCTTTATATGATCTAGTGATTGGACTTTAATACTATGCTATATCTTATTAAGCTAATACCTTATCATTAAATCTTATAATTATCATTAACGTATGATTTTTAAAATCATAACACTATAATTCTCATTCTATTCTAATAAAACTACGACTTTAACCCAAAACTTAAATCTTTTTTCCTAGTATATTAATACATGGCTACGTGTAAAATTTCCTATTATCATATTAGAAGCAAAAGCAACACCGTTGGGAAAATTTCAGTATACTAATCAAAGGATCTTAAAATTGGCCTACAGGAACAGGAACTAAAGTCATATTCTGAGAAAAGGAAACTTAAAAGCTTAAACAAAACTTAAAAGTTTTCTATGAATGCTTATTACTGTTTAAATCTTTCCGATGGAAATTGTATCGTCTTAAATGTATGTTTCATCCAAACAAGTCTATTCTAAAAATCAAATAGTAGCTGTCACACTCTTGGATAATGGACTGCACGGTTACCATGACAATGGCCACGGGCTGAAGCAAACAGAGTTTCAGCATGTAACGAAACTAGAAAAACGTCCTGCCTAGCTAGTGGCAGGGCAATAAAACTATTATGGTAATTTAGTTTCTAATCCTAATCG
>NW_007224125.1:0-628 GCF_000164805.1 Carlito syrichta | reverse complement strand
CATGCTATATCTTATTAAGCTAATACCTTATCATTAAATCTTATAATTATCATTAACGTATGATTTTTAAAATCATAACACTATAATTCTCATTCTATTCTAATAAAACTACGACTTTAACCCAAAACTTAAATCTTTTTTCCTAGTATATTAATACATGGCTACGTGTAAAATTTCCTATTATCATATTAGAAGCAAAAGCAACACCGTTGGGAAAATTTCAGTATACTAATCAAAGGATCTTAAAATTGGCCTACAGGAACAGGAACTAAAGTCATATTCTGAGAAAAGGAAACTTAAAAGCTTAAACAAAACTTAAAAGTTTTCTATGAATGCTTATTACTGTTTAAATCTTTCCGATGGAAATTGTATCGTCTTAAATGTATGTTTCATCCAAACAAGTCTATTCTAAAAATCAAATAGTAGCTGTCACACTCTTGGATAATGGACTGCACGGTTACCATGACAATGGCCACGGGCTGAAGCAAACAGAGTTTCAGCATGTAACGAAACTAGAAAAACGTCCTGCCTGGCTAGTGGCAGGGCAATAAAAACTATTATGGTAATTTAGTTTCTAATCCCTAATCCTAGGAGAAACTGCCCTTTGGGAACAAGAGCTGACTAACCC
>NW_007224124.1:0-734 GCF_000164805.1 Carlito syrichta | reverse complement strand
CTTGCTATATCTTATTAAGCTAATACCTTATCATTAAATCTTATAATTATCATTAACGTATGATTTTTAAAATCATAACACTATAATTCTCATTCTATTCTAATAAAACTACGACTTTAACCCAAAACTTAAATCTTTTTTCCTAGTATATTAATACATGGCTACGTGTAAAATTTCCTATTATCATATTAGAAGCAAAAGCAACACCGTTGGGAAAATTTCAGTATACTAATCAAAGGATCTTAAAATTGGCCTACAGGAACAGGAACTAAAGTCATATTCTGAGAAAAGGAAACTTAAAAGCTTAAACAAAACTTAAAAGTTTTCTATGAATGCTTATTACTGTTTAAATCTTTCCGATGGAAATTGTATCGTCTTAAATGTATGTTTCATCCAAACAAGTCTATTCTAAAAATCAAATAGTAGCTGTCACACTCTTGGATAATGGACTGCACGGTTACCATGACAATGGCCACGGGCTGAAGCAAACAGAGTTTCAGCATGTAACGAAACTAGAAAAACGTCCTGCCTGGCTAGTGGCAGGGCAATAAAACTATTATGGTAATTTAGTTTCTAATCCTAATCCTAGGAGAAACTGCCTTTGGGAACAAGAGCTGACTAACCAGTCTACCAGGAAATAGAAGTTAAAAAATATCTAGAAAGTAAAACTTAGAAAGGGACAAGGTCATATAAAATAATTCTGTTGTGCAACTTTCCATCAGTGTATAGAGATT
>NW_007224123.1:0-4287 GCF_000164805.1 Carlito syrichta | reverse complement strand
ATTTTAACAAAGGGTGATACATTCGTGAATAGATGACAGGACAAAGAGAAAGCATTCAGGCTTTAGGGGCAGTAATTGTAAGCAGGCAAATGTATGGGACACTAATAGAAGTCAAGAGTTATTTCAGTAAGGTTTGTTTATGCAGACTCAAGCTTTTGCTGTCTCTGGTGAGGCCACTGTATAGGAGATGGGAGGGAGAACCTTCACAAAGGGAGGTTTATGCACTGTTTTCAGACAGAAAGTGGGAGGCTGGAGAGGGCCTTCTGCTTCTGCTGGTTCTCAGTTGCCTTCAGCTGAAAGTAATCCTCATGCCAAAGTGGTGCATTTCGAGGCTGCATAGTCTGATTTCTTGCACTATCATCTGTATCTGTTAGTCTGTCAAAGATTCTGCACATGGGATTGCTGAATCAAAGCTCTGTGCATCCAAAATCTTGTAAACATTGTTGAATTTCTCTCCACAGATGATATATCTATTTATGGTTCCATTGACAAGGAACAAGTGTGATTATTTCCTCATACACTGTCTACAGGTTTATCCAACTTATTAAATATTGCCAGTGTAATAAAGGAATATGATTTTTCATTGTAGTTTTAATTTGCATTTCTCTTGCTATAATTTAATTTAAACATTCTTTTGCTTGTCTCAACATTTTTTTTATTTCCCTGCTAGTTATCACATCCTTACGTATTTTTTTTTTTGAGTCAGAGTCTCACTTTGTCACCCAGCTGTAGTGCAGTGGCATGTTCATGGCCACCACAGCCTTGATCTGCTGGGCTCAGGGCAATCCTTCCACCTCAGCCTTCCAAGTGGCTAGAACTATAGGTATGTGCTACCACACCTGGCTAACTTTCGGTTGTATTGTATAGATGTGGTCTCTCCATGTTGCTCAGGCTGGTCTTGAACACGTGGGTTCAGGCAATCCTCTGGTCTCAGCCTCCCAAAGTGCTGGGATTATAGGCGGGAGCCACCGTGCCCAGCCACATTTTTTTCTACTGGGTTCCAGGTAATGTTGGATTGATTTGTCACTTTATGTGTTAAGAAAATTATCATTTTGTGATATGAATTTAAAATTTTTTCTACACCTTATTGTTATTTTATTTTATTTTGCTTATTTTAACAATTAGATGTAGTTGAATTTATCAGGCTGTCTCTATATCCCCCTTAGAAAGACCCACCTGACTCCACAATGATAAACAAATCATGACCCCATGCCATCCTTCAGCCCTTGAGGGTTTCATTTCTAGTACTTGAGCTAATAAGCCAGGAGTTTGTTTAGGGGTGAGGAGCAAGTTCGTGGTGGTGCCCCTTCTCCCACACACTCTGCTCGTGTATTGCGATCACATCTCTCTCCATGCAGCGACCCACCATGCTGCGGTGTAGTCCTGTTTAAAATATGCTTTTACATCTGCTATGCTCACATGACGCCTCTCTCTCCAACACTTTATCTGTCTGTCTGTCTGTCTGTCTCTCTCTCTCTCTCTCTAGAGAGAGAGAGAGAGAGAGAGACAGGGCTCTCAATGTTACCCAGATTGGTTTTGAACTCCTGGTCTCAAGCCATCTTCCTGCCTCAGCCTCCTAAAGTGCTGGGATTACAGGTGTGAGCCACTGTGAGCCATCACACCCAGCTCTTCAATACTTTTTAAGGCTGTTTTTGCATCATTATGTTTATGTAAATGCCGAGTCATCTGGTCTAGTTTAAAAAAAAAACACACACACAAAACACAAAACCAAAAACACAGTGTTGACATTTTCACTGGGATTGTATTCAAGGTATAGACTGATTTAGAGAGAAGTGATGTCTTTGAAACACTGTGTCTTCTGATGCAGAACAGCGGGTGGTTTTTCATTTGCTTTCTTTCGGTGTGCTTCTGTTTGCTAATGCTTTCCTTAGAATTTGTACCTCAATATTGATAAGTAAGGCTGTTTCACAATTTCTTTTAAACAAATAATGTGGAAGCTTGCCCTTTCTTTTTATGCTCTTGAACTAGTTTCATAACATTGTCATTATGTGCTCCTTAAAGGCGTGCTAGAATTTGTGAACTGGACTTTTCTTTCTTGTTTGGAACAGGTGCGTATATATACATATATGTGTGTGTGTATAAGTATATCTACATAAACATACGTATGTATATATATGTATTTCTGTAGGGATGGATGAATGTGAACATATGCATGTATGTGTGTGCATGTATGTATTTGCGTATGTGTGCAAGTACATGTGCGTATATTTATGTGTGTGCATGTATGTGTATATATGTTTATGTGTGTGGACGTGTATAAGCACAAGTATTACGTGTATGTGTGTATGTATGCATGTGTGTGCATGTGTGTGCATGTGTGAGCACATGTGTGTATTTGTGCAGATATGTATGCAGGTATATATGTGTATAAGCACATGTATGTGTGTGCATTTCTGTGGATGTGCTTGCGTGTGTATATGTATGTAAGCACGTGTGCGTGCATGTGTATTTGTGTGGATGTGTGTGAAAAAGCATTTATTTCATCCAGATTTTGATATGCATAGGGTTGCTGTGTTTTATAGCATTGAGTTTAATTTCTCGTGCATCAAGTTCAAAGAATACTGCCTGTGTTACAGCTGCTCTTTGGAATTTATGTAGGTTTGCTTTGGGCTTAGACATACAATCAATTTTTGTAATTGTCCCATGGGCACTTGAAAACCGTGTGATATATATCCATTAAACCATGTTATGGATTATGCCATGTAGGCCTCTGTGTCCTCACCTGTTTTTAACCTACTAAAGTATTTCTGTTTCTCTTTGAACACCTATCGGCTTTATTGTTCTCGGCAGGTGCTGATTCTGTCCTTGGTGCATAGGTATTTGTTAGAGCTCTGCCGTGGGTTGTGACCTTGGTCATCACTGAGTGCCCATCTTGGTCTTGGTCAGTGCTTGTTGCTTTGAAGCCCACATTGGTTGTGAGGATCAGAAACCCTGCTTTCTCTTATTCCCTTGCTATTTCTTTATTGTGGTATATTATAATTTACATGCAATGACATGCATAGCTCTTAAGTGTTGTATTCTGATGACAATCGCATCCTCCCGGTCATCCACACTCCTCTAAGGATGAGAACTGTCTTGT
Organism: Carlito syrichta; assembly: GCF_000164805.1. NCBI lineage: Eukaryota > Metazoa > Chordata > Mammalia > Primates > Tarsiidae > Carlito > Carlito syrichta. Next base: position 1,187 of record NW_007224123.1, on the reverse strand, counting down.
CACCCCACAGAGACCCCATGCCCTTCCCAGCCTACCCCACCCTTCCCTAGAGCACCTCTGCTCTGATCTCTGCCACTGCAGATCAGTGTTGCCTGTTGGAGGGCTTCCCATAAATAACAGCTTTCATTCTATGTGACAAGAGCGATTTCGCCCAAGTCATTGAGTTGGGATGGGACTGAAGCATCTCCTCGGGTCTCAGTGGCACCAATCTTGCATATGAGAACTCAAGCTCCACTCTGCTCACTCTTGTAGGGAAACATCTCTGGCAGCCCGACATGTCTGTGCTTTGGGAGGTGGCAAGGCATTATTTCGTCTGCTCTGCTTTTTGTCCTTTTCCTGTAAAAAAATGAGTGTGGCATGAACAGAAAGGGAAACACACACTGAAGGTGCAGCCCAGATTGTCCCAGGCTTGCGGGCTTTTGGCTTGTCAGGTAATCAGAAAACACTGCGTTTAACTCATTTCAAATGGATCTCATGGCCTCCAAGAGCATGTGTGGGCCTGGGGGTCAGTCCACAGCAGGAACAGCCGAGAGCCCACTCAGCTACAAACATGGCAAGTCTCAGAGTGGCCACACACCCAAGGGTCCCTGGCTTCCCAGTGCTGATTTTTTTTCCCAGTCCAAGTATCAGCATCCCCACAACCTCTGCTGGACCCACTCTGCTTCCTGCACTGGACCCTCCTAGAAATTCCCCTTCCCGCAACTGGTGCCCTTTGAGAACTGAGCAGCAGCATGGCTTTGCTTAAGCCAGAGGAAAAAATCTCTAAGTGTGGAAGCCAGACACCACTCAGAGGGAGCTGGAAATTTCATTTAGAATGGAAGCATTTGCAAATGCCCTGAAATCCCATGAATGGGGGCTGCTCACTTTGTTTCTCTCCTCCCTTGCCCCTCCCTGAGGCAGGCAGTCGGGGCAGAGTGCAGGAGGGGGTGGGGGTGCAGGCACTGCAGAATGGGGGCGGGGCCAGGAGAGCCCGAAAACTCCAGCCCTGCAAGAAGGAAGTAGACCCCCTCCAGTGACCCAGGATGCTCCAGAGCTGGAGGTAGGCCTCGTGAGGGGAGTGAGAACCTGCGTCTCTTCAGTTCAGGGGGTGGCCCGGAACCTTCCCCACTTATCCACAGTTGTGGACCCTCCTCGCTTCCGTTTTGAACATCCTGATTTCTCTTGGAAACTGCATTGCCTCCTGGTTT
>NW_007224122.1:0-752 GCF_000164805.1 Carlito syrichta | reverse complement strand
CTCAGCTACAAACGTGGCAAGTCTCAGAGTGGCCACACACCCAAGGGTCCCTGGCTTCCCAGTGCTGATTTTTTTTCCCAGTCCAAGTATCAGCATCCCCACAGCCTCTGCTGGACCCGCTCTGCTTCCTGCACTGGACCCTCCTAGAAATTCCCCTTCCCGCAACTGGTGCCCTTTGAGAACTGAGCAGCAGCATGGCTTTGCTTAAGCCAGAGGAAAAAATCTCTAAGTGTGGAAGCCAGACACCACTCAGAGGGAGCTGGAAATTTCATTTAGAATGGAAGCATTTGCAAATGCCCTGAAATCCCATGAATGGGGGCTGCTCACTTTGTTTCTCTCCTCCCTTGCCCCTCCCTGAGGCAGGCAGTCGGGGCAGAGTGCAGGAGGGGGTGGGGGTGCAGGCACTGCAGAATGGGGGCGGGGCCAGGAGAGCCCGAAAACTCCAGCCCTGCAAGAAGGAAGTAGACCCCCTCCAGTGACCCAGGATGCTCCAGAGCTGGAGGTAGGCCTCGTGAGGGGAGTGAGAACCTGCGTCTCTTCAGTTCAGGGGGTGGCCCGGAACCTTCCCCACTTATCCACAGTTGTGGACCCTCCTCGCTTCCGTTTTGAACATCCTGATTTCTCTTGGAAACTGCATTGCCTCCTGGTTTTACAATCACTCGCACAGAATTGTGCAAAGTATTATCTGAAGAGTGTTTTCATTTTCACTGCTTGTGTTTTGTCTCTCCTTCCCAGCTCCAATTTTGTGCGTG
>NW_007224121.1:0-4477 GCF_000164805.1 Carlito syrichta | reverse complement strand
ATTTTAACAAAGGGTGATACATTCGTGAATAGATGACAGGACAAAGAGAAAGCATTCAGGCTTTAGGGGCAGTAATTGTAAGCAGGCAAATGTATGGGACACTAATAGAAGTCAAGAGTTATTTCAGTAAGGTTTGTTTATGCAGACTCAAGCTTTTGCTGTCTCTGGTGAGGCCACTGTATAGGAGATGGGAGGGAGAACCTTCACAAAGGGAGGTTTATGCACTGTTTTCAGACAGAAAGTGGGAGGCTGGAGAGGGCCTTCTGCTTCTGCTGGTTCTCAGTTGCCTTCAGCTGAAAGTAATCCTCATGCCAAAGTGGTGCATTTCGAGGCTGCATAGTCTGATTTCTTGCACTATCATCTGTATCTGTTAGTCTGTCAAAGATTCTGCACATGGGATTGCTGAATCAAAGCTCTGTGCATCCAAAATCTTGTAAACATTGTTGAATTTCTCTCCACAGATGATATATCTATTTATGGTTCCATTGACAAGGAACAAGTGTGATTATTTCCTCATACACTGTCTACAGGTTTATCCAACTTATTAAATATTGCCAGTGTAATAAAGGAATATGATTTTTCATTGTAGTTTTAATTTGCATTTCTCTTGCTATAATTTAATTTAAACATTCTTTTGCTTGTCTCAACATTTTTTTTATTTCCCTGCTAGTTATCACATCCTTACGTATTTTTTTTTTTGAGTCAGAGTCTCACTTTGTCACCCAGCTGTAGTGCAGTGGCATGTTCATGGCCACCACAGCCTTGATCTGCTGGGCTCAGGGCAATCCTTCCACCTCAGCCTTCCAAGTGGCTAGAACTATAGGTATGTGCTACCACACCTGGCTAACTTTCGGTTGTATTGTAGAGATGTGGTCTCTCCATGTTGCTCAGGCTGGTCTTGAACACGTGGGTTCAGGCAATCCTCTGGTCTCAGCCTCCCAAAGTGCTGGGATTATAGGCGGGAGCCACCGTGCCCAGCCACATTTTTTTCTACTGGGTTCCAGGTAATGTTGGATTGATTTGTCACTTTATGTGTTAAGAAAATTATCATTTTGTGATATGAATTTAAAATTTTTTCTACACCTTATTGTTATTTTATTTTATTTTGCTTATTTTAACAATTAGATGTAGTTGAATTTATCAGGCTGTCTCTATATCCCCCTTAGAAAGACCCACCTGACTCCACAATGATAAACAAATCATGACCCCATGCCATCCTTCAGCCCTTGAGGGTTTCATTTCTAGTACTTGAGCTAATAAGCCAGGAGTTTGTTTAGGGGTGAGGAGCAAGTTCGTGGTGGTGCCCCTTCTCCCACACACTCTGCTCGTGTATTGCGATCACATCTCTCTCCATGCAGCGACCCACCATGCTGCGGTGTAGTCCTGTTTAAAATATGCTTTTACATCTGCTATGCTCACATGACGCCTCTCTCTCCAACACTTTATCTGTCTGTCTGTCTGTCTGTCTCTCTCTCTCTCTCTCTAGAGAGAGAGAGAGAGAGAGAGACAGGGCTCTCAATGTTACCCAGATTGGTTTTGAACTCCTGGTCTCAAGCCATCTTCCTGCCTCAGCCTCCTAAAGTGCTGGGATTACAGGTGTGAGCCACTGTGAGCCATCACACCCAGCTCTTCAATACTTTTTAAGGCTGTTTTTGCATCATTATGTTTATGTAAATGCCGAGTCATCTGGTCTAGTTTAAAAAAAAAACACACACACAAAACACAAAACCAAAAACACAGTGTTGACATTTTCACTGGGATTGTATTCAAGGTATAGACTGATTTAGAGAGAAGTGATGTCTTTGAAACACTGTGTCTTCTGATGCAGAACAGCGGGTGGTTTTTCATTTGCTTTCTTTCGGTGTGCTTCTGTTTGCTAATGCTTTCCTTAGAATTTGTACCTCAATATTGATAAGTAAGGCTGTTTCACAATTTCTTTTAAACAAATAATGTGGAAGCTTGCCCTTTCTTTTTATGCTCTTGAACTAGTTTCATAACATTGTCATTATGTGCTCCTTAAAGGCGTGCTAGAATTTGTGAACTGGACTTTTCTTTCTTGTTTGGAACAGGTGCGTATATATACATATATGTGTGTGTGTATAAGTATATCTACATAAACATACGTATGTATATATATGTATTTCTGTAGGGATGGATGAATGTGAACATATGCATGTATGTGTGTGCATGTATGTATTTGCGTATGTGTGCAAGTACATGTGCGTATATTTATGTGTGTGCATGTATGTGTATATATGTTTATGTGTGTGGACGTGTATAAGCACAAGTATTACGTGTATGTGTGTATGTATGCATGTGTGTGCATGTGTGTGCATGTGTGAGCACATGTGTGTATTTGTGCAGATATGTATGCAGGTATATATGTGTATAAGCACATGTATGTGTGTGCATTTCTGTGGATGTGCTTGCGTGTGTATATGTATGTAAGCACGTGTGCGTGCATGTGTATTTGTGTGGATGTGTGTGAAAAAGCATTTATTTCATCCAGATTTTGATATGCATAGGGTTGCTGTGTTTTATAGCATTGAGTTTAATTTCTCGTGCATCAAGTTCAAAGAATACTGCCTGTGTTACAGCTGCTCTTTGGAATTTATGTAGGTTTGCTTTGGGCTTAGACATACAATCAATTTTTGTAATTGTCCCATGGGCACTTGAAAACCGTGTGATATATATCCATTAAACCATGTTATGGATTATGCCATGTAGGCCTCTGTGTCCTCACCTGTTTTTAACCTACTAAAGTATTTCTGTTTCTCTTTGAACACCTATCGGCTTTATTGTTCTCGGCAGGTGCTGATTCTGTCCTTGGTGCATAGGTATTTGTTAGAGCTCTGCCGTGGGTTGTGACCTTGGTCATCACTGAGTGCCCATCTTGGTCTTGGTCAGTGCTTGTTGCTTTGAAGCCCACATTGGTTGTGAGGATCAGAAACCCTGCTTTCTCTTATTCCCTTGCTATTTCTTTATTGTGGTATATTATAATTTACATGCAATGACATGCATAGCTCTTAAGTGTTGTATTCTGATGACAATCGCATCCTCCCGGTCATCCACACTCCTCTAAGGATGAGAACTGTCTTGTCACCCCACAGAGACCCCATGCCCTTCCCAGCCTACCCCACCCTTCCCTAGAGCACCTCTGCTCTGATCTCTGCCACTGCAGATCAGTGTTGCCTGTTGGAGGGCTTCCCATAAATAACAGCTTTCATTCTATGTGACAAGAGCGATTTCGCCCAAGTCATTGAGTTGGGATGGGACTGAAGCATCTCCTCGGGTCTCAGTGGCACCAATCTTGCATATGAGAACTCAAGCTCCACTCTGCTCACTCTTGTAGGGAAACATCTCTGGCAGCCCGACATGTCTGTGCTTTGGGAGGTGGCAAGGCATTATTTCGTCTGCTCTGCTTTTTGTCCTTTTCCTGTAAAAAAATGAGTGTGGCATGAACAGAAAGGGAAACACACACTGAAGGTGCAGCCCAGATTGTCCCAGGCTTGCGGGCTTTTGGCTTGTCAGGTAATCAGAAAACACTGCGTTTAACTCATTTCAAATGGATCTCATGGCCTCCAAGAGCATGTGTGGGCCTGGGGGTCAGTCCACAGCAGGAACAGCCGAGAGCCCACTCAGCTACAAACGTGGCAAGTCTCAGAGTGGCCACACACCCAAGGGTCCCTGGCTTCCCAGTGCTGATTTTTTTTCCCAGTCCAAGTATCAGCATCCCCACAGCCTCTGCTGGACCCACTCTGCTTCCTGCACTGGACCCTCCTAGAAATTCCCCTTCCCGCAACTGGTGCCCTTTGAGAACTGAGCAGCAGCATGGCTTTGCTTAAGCCAGAGGAAAAAATCTCTAAGTGTGGAAGCCAGACACCACTCAGAGGGAGCTGGAAATTTCATTTAGAATGGAAGCATTTGCAAATGCCCTGAAATCCCATGAATGGGGGCTGCTCACTTTGTTTCTCTCCTCCCTTGCCCCTCCCTGAGGCAGGCAGTCGGGGCAGAGTGCAGGAGGGGGTGGGGGTGCAGGCACTGCAGAATGGGGGCGGGGCCAGGAGAGCCGGAAAACTCCAGCCCTGCAAGAAGGAAGTAGACCCCCTCCAGTGACCCAGGATGCTCCAGAGCTGGAGGTAGGCCTCGTGAGGGGAGTGAGAACCTGCGTCTCTTCAGTTCAGGGGGTGGCCCGGAACCTTCCCCACTTATCCACAGTTGTGGACCCTCCTCGCTTCCGTTTTGAACATCCTGATTTCTCTTGGAAACTGCATTGCCTCCTGGTTTTACAATCACTCGCACAGAATTGTGCAAAGTATTATCTGAAGAGTGTTTTCATTTTCACTGCTTGTGTTTTGTCTCTCCTTCCCAGCTCCAATTTTGTGCGTGGACTTTTTCTTTAGTTCCTTTTCTATTCGAATATTAGACAGCTTAACAATTTATTTGTGTTTTTTTTTTCTTCTTTCCTTTTTTTCAC
>NW_007224120.1:0-4588 GCF_000164805.1 Carlito syrichta | reverse complement strand
GCTTTGAGTTTAGTCAAGGAAATATGAGGAGCCCCGTGAAACCACTAGACAGGTGCCAAGGGCCGAGAGGATTCACACACATCAAACTTCTGGATTCACACGAAGTCCCTGGTCACTGCCACTGTATGTTCAAGTCATTCATTGCACGAACTTCACAGGCTGTTCTGACTCGAGCGGTAGCTCTCTGAAAGGGTGTGGACTTGTTTTTGTTTTACACTACATCTGCTACCCCTAATTCCTGGTAAAGACATAGAATTCGCCGGGCTCAGTGGCTCAGCCTGTAATCCCGCGCCTTTGGGAGGCTGAGGTGAGTGGTTTGCCTGAGCCCGCGGGTTCGAGACCCGCCTGGGCAGCGAGACCTCATCTCTACAATAAATCAAAAAATCAGCCGGGCGCGGTAGCGCATGCCTGTAATTCCGGCTACTTGGAAGGCTGAGGCGGAAGGATCGCCGGAGCCCAGCAGGTCGAGGCTGCGGTGGCCAGGAGCGGCCACTGCACTCCAGTCTGGGCGACAGAGTGAGGCTCCAACTCAAAAGAAAAAAAAAGACAGAATTCAAGCACGAGCCTTCTTGCTCACTCATTCTTTCCCCACGCAGAGACCAGTGTTTTGTGAATACGATCTCCACCGCCACTGGGGGTCTTGTCAGATGGGCAGAAAACGACGCCCTCACATTTCAACCCATGCAGCTCTTCCAGGATTGTGTCTGCCGTCTGAATAGTTCCCAACTTCTGGTCCTGCCCAGAAATGGTCTGGGGACTTGGTCTGAGACAGGCAGGGGCTGGGACAGGGTTTGCCTGGGCGGGAGGCATTCTCACTCAGCTGAGGCCCATGAGCAGCTGAGGCCACTGATCCAAGCTACGCGGAGGGCTAAACTCCAGGCCAGGACCTGGGACCCAGAGGCCAGGAGGGACGAGGGCCAAGCTCGTCTCGGGGCTGTAGCTGTCGGCAGGTATGGCGGGTGCAGACACGTAGGCAGACACACACGGTCACCTGCATCTCTCCCAGGATATGCTGGAGAGATGCAAGTCTTTGGATGGTGAAGGCATGCTGCCAGTCATGGTGGGGGGGAGTTGGCCAGGAACTGTGAGGGACACATCTTCTTCCTTGGGGGAGACAGTGCCTAGGAGCTGACAGGTGAAGCCCCCCAGGGACTGAGTGTGGGGCTGCCTCAGTGACCCCAGCCCTGAAGAGTCTGAACCTGGCCTCAGGGCCGCAGGCATGTGACGCCCCGGACGCACAGCTTGAGAGGCAGTGCTGCCAGTTGCTAGTTACCCAGCTGGGGGCAGACACCAAGTTACACTCTGGGGTGGGGTCTTTCCTCTCCCCCTAAGTGGGCACAATCCCCAGGTCGGCACACCCAGAAACAATGGCCTGGAAGCAGCCTCAGGCCCTGCTGGTCCAGGCCCGATGCACCCTCTGGCCCTGTGCCTACCTCTGGGGACAGAACCCCAAGTGGTGGGAGAGGCAGAGGCTGGATTCTGCTGCTCTGTGACTGGACCCAGGGCTCTGCTCCCATCAGGGGCCTGAGGATGTTGCTTCTCTCCTGAGCCTGTCTCTAGAGCTCAGACTTATTTCCTTGTGGGGTTTTTTTTATGGAGACTTTTCATGGGTCGGTCTGATTTTCCCTAAAGCCCGGACCTGGAGAGCATATTTGTCAGCTGGGCTGAGGGTGCTGGAGTTGGCTTCTTGGCTCTCGGTCATCAACGACTTTATGTTTTCTACATAAAGTTTGACAAATGAACCTCTGCAGAAACAGTTGATCCCGTTCGTATTATCTGGGGGTGACTTGGGGGCTCATTCCCTAAGACAGGGGCTGGCAGTGTGGCCTACAGGACCCCAAGGCTCCAAGGTGAGGGTCTCACCTGTCTCCCCACCCCCAGACAGGGCTCAGGGACTCAGCCCTAAAATGACAGAGGACGTCTGTGTAGCTTGGTCATTACCCCTGAAGGAAAAGGGTACGAGAGACCAAGAATATCTCCAGTGTCTTCTTCCTAGAACCCCATAAGATGCATGGCCAGAGAACAAGGCGGGAAGGCTGCCCCCGAGCTGGGGGTCTGGTGGGAGAGGGAGTCTCCAGCAGGCTGCCAGCCACTGCAGATCCCAATGACATGGCGGCCTCAGTTCCCCCGAGGGGGACAGAAAAGTTCACCTTGGCAGATGTCCAAACCAATGAAAAGCAAAATAGCAAATAGCAACAGACCAACTGACAGGCCAAGCTAGCCGACAGAAAAAAACACCTGGTTAAATTTGAATGCCAAATAAACAGTGAATTTTTTAAAGCATGTGTCATAAAATATTGCACTTGAGACAGGAGATAGCTAGAGAAAGGCTAGGCAGACAGACAGGTGAGTCCTCTGGCAACAATGTAGCCAACTCCCAGCAGGCCTCTCAGGCTCAGCATTTGTAAACAAGCTCCCTGCAAGCCTCTCAGGCTAAAGCTTAAGTACTCACAGCTGGGATAGAAAAAGCAACATCAGCTTGCCATTAGGTCCCTACCTTAATACTGACAATCAGAAGAGCTACAGCTCACAGCTAGTGCTAGCCAATGGGCTTGGACTTAGGGCTATATAAGCGCCAGGTTTTCCGCCCCAGATGGGCAATGCCGGAGGATCCTTTCCCAGCATGGGCACTCCTCTGTCCTCTTCATAAATCCTGCTTTCTCGCTTTCTGGCCATCCGTGTCCCTCATTCTTCCTGGGCATGAGACAAGAACCTCGGCCCTGATAGAGGTGCGACCTGAAGAGCTGCAGAAGATTGTCAAAGCCGGCTGAACATGGAGGGCTGCGGGAGGAAGACGAGACTCCGAAACTGAGACACCTCGGGGGCTAGGCTGGCCGGGTCAATGAACCAGCAACACTCTCAGGGCCCGGCTTGCCATCCCGGTGGAGCCAACCCTCCGGGGCTAGGCTTGCCAGCCCACCAAGGTGCAACACTCTCAGGGCTTGACTTGCCGGCCCATTGGAGCTGACGCTTCCGGGGTTAGGCTTACCAGCTCCTCCACAACCCTCTCTCGAAGCCCAGACTGACCTGAAAAATCTGCATCACACTGACCCAAATACCGCACGGGTCATACCTAAACTCACAGAAAGATCGATTATTCTCCCGAAATTCAAGTTTAACTAGCCATTCTGTATTTGATCTGAAAACCCTATCTGGAACCTTTGAACCAAGAATTTTATATGCAGCTATGCTGTCTTTCCACATACCTGCAAGAACTCAGGAAACAGGGACCCTAAGAGCTGGGTTTCGAAAAAGTTGCTGGGGCAAGAACTCAGGAAACAGGGACCCTAAGAGCTGGGTTTCGAAAAAGTTGCTGGAAGGCAAATCTCGGCCGGACCCACAGAGCGTTTATGACGAGAGCTAGGAGGAGAGCTGAGCTAAGGCTGTGGCAACTCTGGGGAGCAGGACTGCAGGACAGATGCCAAGATTAACGAGGAAAAGAAGGAACTCACTTAAGTCACAACAGCTGTGAAGGGAGAGGAAGAAGGCGGAAAGCAAATCTTAAAAATATTATCATTTATAGTTGATGTATCGGATCTTAAAAATAAGAATATTTAGATGTGCCGAACAGACCCTCGACAAATTAAGAAAGATACTAACAGGTAAAGTGAGCTGGTGGGCAGGGCGGTGGTGGGAGGAAGCACAAGCCTGCTAGTTTTGCCCTTGGAGGTGGTGGATGGTGGGAAGTATGTTCTAGAAAACTAAGTATGCAGCAAGGCACAGGAAGAGCCTTTCCGTGGAAAGCAAATCTTCCACTGTCTCGGAACAGTCGCACAAACCACAGCATAGAAGTTGTCATCACACACCAGGAGTTTGATCGGGGTCCTGTTGCTCACCTCACAGAAAGCCGACCACTGAGACAGGAGGAAGGCTTTTCATTGGGTGACGCCAGCAGAGGAGAACAGGAAGGGTAAGGAGAGGGGTTGGTAGACAGGAACTTAAAAGGAGCCTGGCATCTCATTATCTGGATGGGAGCAACCTAGTGTGTTTCAGTTTCTTGATATACAGGCCTGACACTGCTACGTTTCCTGAGAAAGGAACTCAAGTGAGACACATGCAGGTTTCAAGCTTTAAGATCAGGAAGGTCAATTCCTGTTATGGTATTAAAAACAAACACACATGGTCGGGCTCGGTGGCTCAGCCTGCAATCCCAGCACTTTGGGAGGCTGAGGAGAGTGGACTGCCTGAGCCCGCGGGCTCGAGACCTGCCTGGGCAACTTGGCAAGACCTCATCTCCACAATAAATCGAAAAAATTAGCCCGGCGTGGTAACGCGCGCCTGTAGTTCCAGCTACTTGGAAGGCTGAGGCTGAAGGATCGCCGAAGCCCAGCAGGTCGAGGCTGCGGCGGTCGGGAGCGGCCACTGCACTCCAGTCTGGGCGATGGAGTGAGACTCCAACTCAAAAAAAAACAAAAAACAAACAAACAAAACTCCTAAATGATGAAACAAAAGGAAACATTGATAGTATGAATGTTAACTTTAAAAAATAGTACAGTAGACGGGCTCGGTGGCTCAGCCTGTAATTCCCCACCTTTGGGAAGCTGAGGTGAGTGGATTGCCTGAGCCCGCGGGTTCGAGACCCGCCTGG
>NW_007224119.1:0-670 GCF_000164805.1 Carlito syrichta | reverse complement strand
GTTTTACACTACATCTGCTACCCCTAATTCCTGGTAAAGACATAGAATTCGCCGGGCTCAGTGGCTCAGCCTGTAATCCCGCGCCTTTGGGAGGCTGAGGTGAGTGGTTTGCCTGAGCCCGCGGGTTCGAGACCCGCCTGGGCAGCGAGACCTCATCTCTACAATAAATCAAAAAATCAGCCGGGCGCGGTAGCGCATGCCTGTAATTCCGGCTACTTGGAAGGCTGAGGCGGAAGGATCGCCGGAGCCCAGCAGGTCGAGGCTGCGGTGGCCAGGAGCGGCCACTGCACTCCAGTCTGGGCGACAGAGTGAGGCTCCAACTCAAAAAAAAAAAAAAGACAGAATTCAAGCACGAGCCTTCATGCTCACTCATTCTTTCCCCACGCAGAGACCAGTGTTTTGTGAATACGATCTCCACCGCCACTGGGGGTCTTGTCAGATGGGCAGAAAACGACGCCCTCACATTTCAACCCATGCAGCTCTTCCAGGATTGTGTCTGCCGTCTGAATAGTTCCCAACTTCTGGTCCTGCCCAGAAATGGTCTGGGGACTTGGTCTGAGACAGGCAGGGGCTGGGACAGGGTTTGCCTGGGCGGGAGGCATTCTCACTCAGCTGAGGCCCATGAGCAGCTGAGGCCACTGATCCAAGCTACGCGGAGGGCTAAACTCCA
>NW_007224118.1:0-681 GCF_000164805.1 Carlito syrichta | reverse complement strand
CAAAGCATGACCCTGTCTAAAAAAAACAAAAAAAAGTCTGTGCTCCTAATCACTGAGAAACTCTAAGCATGGTGTGCAAAATGTTAAGTTATAGCTTTCCTGCCAACTAAAGCAACACCTTCTGTGATCCAACGGTTCTCATCACATACCCAACCTATTTATCAGCACTGAATTTTATGCAGCTCTATGCCTCAATTCAAACTGCATCTCATTCATTAAGCCTTCTTTGATGTTCTCCAGCTGAATTTCATTTTCTTTCCACTCTGTTACTATGGCACTTTTTCTTCTTTCTTGTTCTAATCAGCTTTCTCAGGTTGAAGGCACTTTGTTTTCTAGGACCCTCTCATCAAGATGCAACTCTGGAGCTATATGCAATCAGATACTATGAAAATCAAAGAGGACTGACCTAAACATAAAGAGAAAATATGGAAACCTTTCCCTTTAGCAGTTCCACTAGAACATTGCTTCCCAAAGCTACCGTTTCATAAGAATCACCTGAGGCTATTACTATAAACACACGTTACTGGATAACACCTCAAATCTACTATGTCAGACACTCTGAGAGTCTGCCAAATGAGACTTATGTTAAGTTTGGGCAATAGTATACTAAATTATCCCAGTAAGGCTGTTCCTGTTTGGTAGTCTCACATGTATACAAAGAGAACAGTGAAAGGCTTAACT
>NW_007224117.1:0-770 GCF_000164805.1 Carlito syrichta | reverse complement strand
GAGTCAGCTGCAATTCAAAATGTCACAGATGTGAGAATTTTATTATCATTGAAACAAATTTAAAAGCACATATTTACAGTGCCAAATATACCATGGTATACAAGGTGAAGAAACATGCCCATAGTGGCTTCGATTAATAGACTTCCATAGAGTCAAAAACACTCCTCCCAGGGAGGGGCATACACAGAGATCATTCAGTTTTTTTCCTGAATTCACTTATTTGGACACCAAATACAAATTAAGTGAACAGATTTCCATGTCAGTCACCATTGACAAATGACTCCTGCATATGATTCTGTTCCTTGCACAACTGATTTTACCCAAACCCTTTGTTTTCCAGATTTAAAGAGACTCATTCTAAATACCACTGGATGTTACACAATTTGAGAAGGCAGTGTCTTTGTCTCCTCCCGGCATTAACTGGGTGCCACCATCGGCACAAGCTTCACAGAGGAAAAACTTCTGATTCACCTGAAAAGGCCGCTCCCTTCTCTATTCCCTCCCCTGCCCGACAGTCCCCAATGAGTCTCCTTCTACCTGGTGCCTCACTCCCAGTCACTGTCCTCAGAGGAGGAGGAAACCTGAAGGTCTTCATACAAGACGCTCACAGCGACACGGGGACAGCGTCCCTCAGACTTCCCTAGGACGTGAGGGCTCTGGACAGGACAGGCTGGCTTCTCAGGAGGGTGGGATGAGGGAACCGTCACGAACCGGGAGTTCTACCAGCTGTTGTCCAATCTCCTGAAGACCATTCTGAGGGACTGGCCGGG
>NW_007224116.1:0-1007 GCF_000164805.1 Carlito syrichta | reverse complement strand
GGCAAGCTCTGTGCCTGTTGTCTTGCGGCGTCATGGAGAGAAGAGGGTCCCGGTCCCAGAGCCTGAGTGCATTTGGGGGGTGTCAGTGATACCCACAGCCTGTCCTTGGTCTGGCCCAACACTAGAGCAGGAGCTGAGCCCAGGTCTTTTGAGGGGAGATGCTGATTGGCAGAGGGAGCGCTCGTCAGATCTCTTGACTGGTGGCCGACTAGTAAGAACAGGATCTGGGTCAGGCTGCTTGTTGGTTGTGAGAACGGGCACTGGCCTGCTTGGAATCTGCACGAAAAGAAAACACACACATGAGGAAGTCCTCTCTCCCAAGTGAAGATGAAAATCAACCACATAAAAGGATGAGGAGCATATAACATGGAATAGAGCAAGGGAATTAGGACCCGCAGACCTTTAAGTGTGCTCAGGTAATCAACCTCAGTGACAATTAGTATCATGCATGTTAAAACAGTAACTCAATATATTCCAATTTTAAAGGAAAACATAACTGTTCTGAGTATTGTCTCTGGCTGGCTAAGCTGAGAAAAGGACTTCTGTCCACTCTTATATGAAGTGTAACTGGCTAATGCTCTCATGGTGGCAGCCTGATAGCTAAGGAGATTTGGTGACAATTTGGGAATATTTGTCTGTTGTAAATGTCCATGATCCTGCCTGTGGGATTATACTGTTTGGAGGCTTCTGATTTAACAATTTCCACAAGCTTCAATAGCAAATTGGAAACAAGTGTAGATGTGATTTTACAGAAACAAAGAAAATGTCAAAACGGCACCAGCGATGCGCAAACTGGAATCCAATGGGCCTGAAAGGATGTGGAACTACCTGTCACTGAGAAAACGAGATATGTCGCTTTCCCCAGGTCCTTCACCTAGAAGGGACCTGTAAGGAAACAAACCTGGTTTCCCAGGAGAGACAGGAGCAGGGAGCCAGGGCTACAGTCACCCTGAGACAGCCACAGGATTCCGTCGGTTCCTTCCAATCGTGCAGCTGCCTCTCTGGGG
>NW_007224115.1:0-680 GCF_000164805.1 Carlito syrichta | reverse complement strand
GGCTGGCTAAGCTGAGAAAAGGACTTCTGTCCCACTCTATATGAAGTGTAACTGGCTAATGCTCTCATGGTGGCAGCATGATAGCTAAGGAGATTTGGTGACAATTTGGGAATATTTGTCTGTTGTAAATGTCCATGATCCTGCCTGTGGGATTATACTGTTTGGAGGCTTCTGATTTAACAATTTCCACAAGCTTCAATAGCAAATTGGAAACAAGTGTAGATGTGATTTTACAGAAACAAAGAAAATGTCAAAACGGCACCAGCGATGCGCAAACTGGAATCCAATGGGCCTGAAAGGATGTGGAACTACCTGTCACTGAGAAAACGAGATATGTCGCTTTCCCCAGGTCCTTCACCTAGAAGGGACCTGTAAGGAAACAAACCTGGTTTCCCAGGAGAGACAGGAGCAGGGAGCCAGGGCTACAGTCACCCTGAGACAGCCACAGGATTCCGTCGGTTCCTTCCAATCGTGCAGCTGCCTCTCTGGGGGCTTCTGGGACATTTCTGGGGTGGCACCTTTCCCTCTTGCTCTTCTTGCCTGCAGAACAGACAGGGATAAGTTGATACACCGTGAATTCCTGTCTAAAGCTGAGAGAAACCTGACGAGTCCCAGTTCTATTTAGAGTTGGTAAAGCAGTGTTTCAAGTCTTAAGAGCTTTCTAATTCTCTGCCATCCCT
>NW_007224114.1:0-897 GCF_000164805.1 Carlito syrichta | reverse complement strand
ATTAGCTTTCTGCTGTTGTTGTTATCTACGTTTTGTTAATTTTTGATCAGGGGGTACAAGAGCATGTTTGTGAACTTTGGTGTTCCAATTATCCAAATCTACAACAGTGTACCTGGGGGAGCTTCTGGACCCTAGCCCCCTTCCCACCTTCCACCTTGTGGCATCCACAGTGTCAATTATTTCCATCTCTTTGTCCATTTAGCTCCCATATACAATTGAGAGCATGTGCTGTTTATTTTTCTGTTTCTAAGTTCACATAGAGTAATGGCCTCCAGCCCCATTCACGTCACTGTAAAGAACATGATTTCATTCTTTTTATGGCTGTGTAAAAAGAGTGGAAGTCTTTTTCTGGAATCAGAGCCATTGTTTTATAACCCTTGATGTCCTGAATGTCATCAATTGTCTTCCTTTTGATATTTCCTTTGTGTTTGGGTAAAGAAAAAAGTCACTGGGAATCGGAGCAGATGAGCAAGAGGGTGTTCCAATACAGTTATCTGTGTAGTGCTGCCAATGTAAGCGCATGGTGACAAGTTCATGAATCTCATTGTCAGACTTCAATAAATAATGGCAACAGCGATGATGGCCATTCCAGAAAAAGACTAAAAAACTGTTTTGACAGGTGAACTAGGCACTGGCATCAGTGTGTTCCCAAGGGGAATACTTGGAAGGTGACTGTGGTGATATTCCACAATGAGGTTGTAGCACTTTTTCTAGGATGATTCATGAACTTTATTGTCAAACCTCATTACTCACATTTTCTTTATCCAGTCAACCATTGAAGGGCACGTAGGTTGGTTCATGATGTTGTTATTGTGAATAGTGCTGGGATGAAAAAATGAGGGAAAGTATCTTTTTTATATAATGATTTCCTTTGGATAGATATGCATTAGTGGGATT
>NW_007224113.1:0-518 GCF_000164805.1 Carlito syrichta | reverse complement strand
ATTTCCTTTGTGTTTGGGTAAAGAAAAAAGTCACTGGGAATCGGAGCAGATGAGCAAGAGGGTGTTCCAATAAAGTTATCTGTGTAGTGCTGCCAATGTAAGCGCATGGTGACAAGTTCATGAATCTCATTGTCAGACTTCAATAAATAACGGCAACAGCGATGATGGCCATTCCAGAAAAAGACTTAAAAAACTATTTTGACAGGTGAACTAGGCACTGGCATCAGTGTGTTCCCAAGGGGAATACTTGGAAGGTGACTGTGGTGATATTCCACAATGAGGTTGTAGCACTTTTTCTAGGATGATTCATGAACTTTATTGTCAAACCTCATTACTCACATTTTCTTTATCCAGTCAACCATTGAAGGGCACGTAGGTTGGTTCACGATGTTGTTATTGTGAATAGTGCTGGGATGAAAAAATGAGGGAAAGTATCTTTTTTATATAATGATTTCCTTTGGATAGATATGCATTAGTGGGATTGCAGAGCTGAATGGTGGTTCTATTTTTAATTCTTT
>NW_007224112.1:0-776 GCF_000164805.1 Carlito syrichta | reverse complement strand
CTTTTGATATTTCCTTTGTGTTGGGTAAAGAAAAAAGTCACTGGGAATCGGAGCAGATGAGCAAGAGGGTGTTCAATACAGTTATCTGTGTAGTGCTGCCAATGTAAGCGCATGGTGACAAGTTCATGAATCTCATTGTCAGACTTCAATAAATAATGGCAACAGCGATGATGGCCATTCCAGAAAAAGACAAAAAACTGTTTTGACAGGTGAACTAGGCACTGGCATCAGTGTGTTCCCAAGGGGAATACTTGGAAGGTGACTGTGGTGATATTCCACAATGAGGTTGTAGCACTTTTTCTAGGATGATTCATGAACTTTATTGTCAAACCTCATTACTCACATTTTCTTTATCCAGTCAACCATTGAAGGGCACGTAGGTTGGTTCATGATGTTGTTATTGTGAATAGTGCTGGCATGAAAAAATGAGGGAAAGTATCTTTTTTATATAATGATTTCCTTTGGATAGATATGCATTAGTGGGATTGCAGAGCTGAATGGTGGTTCTATTTTAAGTTCTTTGAGAAGTTCCATACTGTTTTCCATAGAGGCTGAACTAGTTCACATTCCCACCAGGAGATGGGGAGTATGAGTGTTCCCATATTTCTGCATCTACACCAACAATTGTTGTTTCGACTTTTTAATGCTAGCCATTCTGACTGGTGTAAGATGATATTTTGTTGTGGTTTTATCTTGCATTTCTCTGATAAGTGAAGTTGAGCGTTTTTTTCATCTGTTTTTTGGCCACTTGTATGTGTTCTTTAGAGAAGTGTCTG
>NW_007224111.1:0-626 GCF_000164805.1 Carlito syrichta | reverse complement strand
CTCACATTTTCTTTATCCAGTCAACCATTGAAGGGCACGTAGGTTGGTTCATGATGTTGTTATTGTGAATAGTGCTGGGATGAAAAAATGAGGGAAAGTATCTTTTTTATATAATGATTTCCTTTGGATAGATATGCATTAGTGGGATTGCAGAGCTGAATGGTGGTTCTATTTTTAGTTCTTTGAGAAGCTCCATACTGTTTTCCATAGAGGCTGAACTAGTTCACATTCCCACCAGGAGATGGGGAGTATGAGTGTTCCCATATTTCTGCATCTACACCAACAATTGTTGTTTCGACTTTTTAATGCTAGCCATTCTGACTGGTGTAAGATGATATTTTGTTGTGGTTTTATCTTGCATTTCTCTGATAAGTGAAGTTGAGCATTTTTTTCATCTGTTTCTTGGCCACTTGTATGTGTTCTTTAGAGAAGTGTCTGTTCATGTTCTTTACCCATTTTTGATGGAGTTATTTGATTTTTCTCTTTGCATTTCCTTTTATTATATAAAGATGTGGGATACAGTTCAGGGTTAGGCACGTAAGTGATCAGCATACAGGTAAAGTTTGGGCCTCCCTTTGGTCTCCACTTCACCTGTTTTAGGTCAAGCACCCCTACTGAGGTTGTGT
>NW_007224110.1:0-550 GCF_000164805.1 Carlito syrichta | reverse complement strand
TAAGTGATCAGCATACAGGTAAAGTTTGGGCCTCCCTTTGGTCTCCACTTCACCTGGTTTAGGTCAAGCACCCCTACTGAGGTTGTGTTGCCCCCCCGGCAGTGTCCCCCTGCTGCCAAACCCTTTCTTAGAACATTATGGTAAATGTGCAGGGCCCGCTTATGAGTGAGAACATGTAGTACTCAGTTCCTTGATTCTGTGATAGATCACTGACTTTGATAGACTCCAAATTCATCAAAGTTCATATTGAGTTGTTTGAATTCCTTGTAGTCTAGGTTGTCTGCTGGGTTTCTCCACAGTAAAGTTACTTCCCTCTCCCTTTTTATACTAATTTTTTTAAAAAGAAGTCACAATGTGCAACCCACACTAAGGGATGGGGAATCATGCTTCATCTCCTTAAGGGGGAAAATTCATATAGATTACTTGGTACTCATCTGTATGGGGTATTTATCTATTCTTCCCATTTATTTGTTTGCTTATTTATTTATATTAGTGTAAACTCATAAGCACTTATTTCATACTTTCAACATAAATTATGTTAGTCCTTTGT
>NW_007224109.1:0-778 GCF_000164805.1 Carlito syrichta | reverse complement strand
TAGATCACTGACTTTGATAGACTCCAAATTCATCAAAGGTTCATATTGAGTTGTTTGAATTCCTTGTAGTCTAGGGTAGTCTGCTGGGTTTCTCCACAGTAAAGGTTACTTCCCTCTCCCTTTTTATACTAATTTTTTTAAAAAGAAGTCACAATGTGCAACCCACACTAAGGGATGGGGAATCATGCTTCATCTCTTAAGGGGGAAAATTCATATAGATTACTTGGTACTCATCTGTATGGGGTATTTATCTATTCTTCCCATTTATTTGTTTGCTTATTTATTTATATTAGTGTAAACTCATAAGCACTTATTTCATACTTTCAACATAAATTATGTTAGTCCTTTGTCCATGGCATAGTTTGCAAATGTCTTCTTCCATTCTGCAGTTTGTCTGTTAACTTGGTTGATTATTTCTCTACTGTGTAAAACTTTTTAGTTCAATTAGGTTCTATTTGTCTATTTTTGTTTTTATTGCATTTGCTTTAGAGTTTTTCATCATAAATTCTTTACCTAAGTCAATGTCCAGAAGAGTTTTTCCTAGCTTTTTTTTTCCCTAGGATTTTTATAGTTTAAGGTCTTGTGTTTAAGACCATCTTGAGTTCACTTTTGTATATGGTGAAAGGTAGGAGTCCAATCGTATTCTTCAGCATATGATTAGCCAATTTTTCCAGCACTGTTTATTGAATAAAATGCCCTTTTCCCCATTGTTTGTGTGTGTTTGTTTGTGTGTTTGTTTGTTTATGTATTTATTGAATTGGTATCTCACTCTGTCACC
>NW_007224108.1:0-852 GCF_000164805.1 Carlito syrichta | reverse complement strand
TAGATTACTTGGTACTCATCTGTATGGGGTATTATCTATCCTCCCATTTATTGTTTGCTTATTTATTATATTAGTGTAAACTCATAAGCACTTATTTCATACTTTCAACATAAATTATGTTAGTCCTTTGTTCATGGCATAGTTTGCAAATGTCTTCTTCCATTCTGCAGTTTGTCTGTTAACTTGGTTAATTATTTCTCTACTATGTAAAACTTTTTAGTTCAATTAGGTTCTATTTGTCTATTTTTGTTTTTATTGCATTTGCTTTAGAGTTTTTCATCATAAATTCTTTACCTAAGTCAATGTCCAGAAGAGTTTTTCCTAGCTTTTTTTTTCCCTAGGATTTTTATAGTTTAAGGTCTTGTGTTTAAGACCATCTTGAGTTCACTTTTGTATATGGTGAAAGGTAGGAGTCCAATCGTATTTTTCAGCATATGATTAGCCAATTTTTCCAGCACTGTTTATTGAATAAAATGCCCTTTTCCCCATTGTTTGTGTGTGTTTGTTTGTGTGTTTGTTTGTTTATGTATTTATTGAATTGGTATCTCACTCTGTCACCCATGCTGCAGTGCAGTGGCATGATCATAACTACCACAGCCTTGACCTCCTGAGCTCAGGTGATCGTCCCCTGGTCTCAGCCTCCTGAGCAACTGTGACTATAGGTGCATGCTACCATGTCTAGCTAATTTTTTGATTTTTTTTCTTTTAAGTAGAAACTAGGTCTTGATATATTGCAGAGGCTAGTCTCAAACTCCTGGGCTCAAGCGATTCTCCCACCTTAGCCTCCCAGAGTACTGGGATTATAGGTAAAGGCTCTTGTGCCTGGGTCCCCATTGTTTATTTTTGTGGCTC
>NW_007224107.1:0-747 GCF_000164805.1 Carlito syrichta | reverse complement strand
ATTATTTCTCTACTATGTAAAACTTTTTAGTTCAATTAGGTTCTATTTGTCTATTTTGTTTTTATTGCATTTGCTTTAGAGTTTTTCATCATAAATTCTTTACCTAAGTCAATGTCCAGAAGAGTTTTTCCTAGCTTTTTTTTTCCCTAGGATTTTTATAGTTTAAGGTCTTGTGTTTAAGACCATCTTGAGTTCACTTTTGTATATGGTGAAAGGTAGGAGTCCAATCGTATTCTTCAGCATATGATTAGCCAATTTTTCCAGCACTGTTTATTGAATAAAATGCCCTTTTCCCCATTGTTTGTGTGTGTTTGTTTGTGTGTTTGTTTGTTTGTTTATGTATTTATTGAATTGGTATCTCACTCTATCACCCATGCTGGAGTGCAGTGGCATGATCATAACTACCACAGCCTTGACCTCCTGAGCTCAGGTGATCGTCCCCTGGTCTCAGCTTCCTGAGCAACTGTGACTATAGGTGCATGCTACCATGCCTAGCTAATTTTTTGATTTTTTTTCTTTTAAGTAGAAACTAGGTCTTGATATATTGCAGAGGCTAGTCTCAAACTCCTGGGCTCAAGCAATTCTCCCACCTTAGCCTCCCAGAGTACTGGGATTATAGGTAAGGCTCTTGTGCCTGGGTCCCCATTGTTTATTTTTTTTGGCTCTGTCAAAGATCAGTTGTAGGAATATGGCTTTATTTCTGGGTTCTCTATTCAGGCCTATTTGATCTATTTTTGTACAAATACC
>NW_007224106.1:2199-9947 GCF_000164805.1 Carlito syrichta | reverse complement strand
GTTTCAATGATAAAAATCATAAGTCAAAATAAGCGATCAGACTAGAGTCACTTCTGTGATCTCCGATTCCAGCCTCTCCCTTTTGTTTTTCATTGCAGCATAGGGGTGGGGCTTTGTCTCCTGTTTCGCGCTGTTGCCTTAGGAACTGAGGTAAAGTTTGTTGATAGGTGGGCGGGGCAATGGAAGTTTCTGCCTGGAGAATAGCAAGGTAGTTTACCCAGATCTGTTTTTCTCCACTTGTCTGGGTCCCCCGGCTTGGGGTCTCACACTGAGTGCCTCAGCCTGGGTGGGCCCGGAGTTCCAGAGCTCCAAAGCTCCAAAGGGCTGGTAGTGGGCGGCGAGAGTGGCTCTGGGCCCCCCACAGGGTACTTCAGCCAGGAATGGGACCGGTGTCTCTGAGGGGCGGGTGCCCAGAGCCTCCCTGTGTGACCGGCGGTGCTGGGTGCCGGGCTGGAGACAATGCAGCCGGGGAGAGAGCCGGAGGGAGCAGGGACCCAAAGCTTCCCCGCACACTGCAATATCTGGCCTTAGGAAATGAAGTAAAGTTTGTTGCTAGGTGGGCGGGCCAATGGAAGTCTCTGCCTAGAGAATGGCGAGGCAGTTTAAGCAGATCTGTTTTTCTCCGCTTGTCTGGGTCCTCCGGCTTTGGGTCTCATGCTGAGTGCCTCAGCCAGGGTTGACCTGGAGTTCCAGAGCTCCAAAGTTCCAAAGGGCAGGCTGTAAGTGGTGAGAGTGGCACTGGGACCCTACAGAGTACTTCAGCCAGGAATGGGACCGGTGTCTCTGAGGGGCGGGTGCCCAGAGCCTCCCTGTGTGACTGGCGGCTTGGTGCCGGGTGCCCGGGCTGGAGACAATGCAGCCGGGGAGGGATCTGGAGGGGGCTGGGACAGGAGACTTCCACACACGAGTAGAATGGCAGCAGTGGGGGGGGGCGCAATATCTGGCCTTGCGTGGGACTGAAGTTCCCGGGGCCTGACCCCAGCACGATTGGTGGTGGGCTGGGGGATGGGGGTAGAGAAGTAATAGCCTTTTTGGGAACTCACGTTCAGAGAATCTCACCAGTTCACCTATGCCATCGCCATCTTGCTCCCAGTAGCTGCATACTTTTTTTTAACTTTTTATTTTAAAATTGTGGGGTACAACTCAGGGTTAAGTACACAAACGTTCATTATGCAGGTACCATTTTGATGAGGTGTGCCTTCTCTACCCTGGCAGAATCCCACTACTGCCAGTAATAAATTCACATTCTAAGTAATAAACCCACATTCTAAGATTCTTGGGTGGGACTTCAACATACGACTTTTGCAGGGGACACAAGTTAACCCATAACAGACATCTAATATCATCACGCTGGCTTCAGAAAATATTTGAAAGGCTCATGCCTGTAATCCCAGTACTTTAGGAGGCCAAGGTCAGAGGATTGCTTGAGTTTGGGAGTTCAAGACCAGCCTGGACAACATAGGGAGACCACATCTCTACAAAAAAATCTGGTAATTTTATGGAGGTGGTGGAAGAAGAGTGTGTGTGTGGATTTGGGGGGATATTTAACATTTGATCCTTCGTGAATCTGAATGCAATCTTGACCATCACCTACAGAGGACCTCTTCCCAAAGCTGGAGGTATAATACTAAGATTTTAGCTTTTGGCAGGGGTTGACCGCTGATCTTCTTGACACTGTTTCCATGCCAGGAAAAGGCCAGTAGTCATTTGTTTCTCAAAGGTGTCAGAGCAAAGCACCCATAGTACCCTTGCCAAAAGTCATTCTTGAAGTCCATGGTTTTCAAACTTGGGTGTGCATCAGAATCAACAGGAGGGGTTCACAGGTGGTTCTGCCCCACCCTCAGAATATAGTATGACCAGGGAGGGGAACAGGGAGTTGCATTGCTTTTCTTTTTTTTTTTAGCTAAAGAAATATCACGGTTTATTGAAGACTAGAAATATTTTTGTTACAAGTTGAAATTACATGCCTTCCAGAAATCAAAAGCAACAGCTGGTGTGTGCATTGATGCTTCGGAGGTGCTACACTGCTTGAACTTGAAGTGGGTAAGACAGGGTCAGACACATGGGGGAGAGGGAGATGGGGGAGGAGCAAGTTCAAAAGCCCAGAAGGTATCCGTATCCACCAACTCATTCCCCCAACCCACACAGGCCATGGCCTCAGCTCTGCAGGCTCTCCTCAGTGGTCTGGTTTCAGAAACAAGACTTCAGTGCAAATTCACACAAAACATAGCCCCCAGCCTTGGGCCAAATTAGCTCTCAGCCATCCAGAAATGCTTGTAAGGAGGTGAATATTTTCTTCCAGTGTTGTATCTATGAGACCCATATCCACTCGGCTGTTGGAAACGGGTGGCCAATGCACTCACACTGCCATTCACACCATGCTGCTTGGAAGTGGTAGGAGCCACAGGAGACACAGCAGGTCCACACTGGAAGGTGCTGGGGAGGCCTGGGACCCCTTTGTAATATGGCAGATGGTGTAACTGTAGACAGGAGGCAGCACAGGTTCAGGAATGTATGCTGCATGGTGTGGTGAGTCTGCGTATGATTCTGTTGGGGTTGGGTCAAGGCTGTGGCCAGGCCTGGGGAGGAGGCATCCCCATGGCCGAATTTTGTGAGGTCACCAGAATAAAGGTTGCTGACCAGGCTACCATCCCTCCCAGCCAGCGAGTTGTGGGTGTGGGAAATGGGATGGTGTAGTAATCCAATGGAAATCTTGTCTGAAGCATCTGCACGTCATCCTAACCATATACTTGTGGCGGGTAGGCATGTAACAGCCCTGGAGCCATAATATATGAATTACACAACAATGGCAGGACCCCAGGAGGGAGGTTGGGAGGAGCTTTTCCTGAAGTCGTAGCAACTGAGCTTCAAGTTGAGGCTGTGACGGTGGAGTTGCTACCTAGGCTAAGGCCCAGGCTGCTGCCACTGTTGAGACTGGAGGAGACAATGACCACTGGGGGGAGGTGCAGAGACTGTGCTGGACGTGGTGGAGAAAGTGCTGGAGGAAGAATGGAGATTCGCCTCTCTCCACACTTGTGTGCAAAAGAGTGGATGTTGAAGTGTGCCCAGAAGATGTTGATGATGAAAGGGTATTCTGCTGCATAGTAACGTTCTGCTGTGTTGTGTGGTGGTAGTATCTGCAATCTCCTCACTGTGGCTCAAGCCACCCAAGTAGGATGAGTGCTGATTGGTTGTCATCAGTAAGGAAGCTGCAGATGCCATTTCATTGAGAGGAGGGATGCGGGAAGTGGAAGGTGAGTCAGATTTCACTGCAGAGCCTGTAGCACCTTCAACAGATTCACTGCGTGGCCTGCACAGAATGGAAGCCAGTCTTTGCCTGGGTCAGGTCCTTTTGGGGTGACGAAGAGATAGAGCTGGGGTGCCGCCAAATCTGTGTGGGTCTCTGTTCACAAAGAGGGCCCTGAGCATTGTGATGTGCGGTATAGGTTGTCGACTGAATTGGGTCACTCTGACAACAAGACTCCTGACTCTGGTTGGATGAAATTATAGGTGAAGATTCACTGGCTGTGCTGGTATACAGGCCACTTGGAGCCTGCCTTGAAGAGGCACTCATGGTGGGGTGGACTCATAATCAGAAAGGACAGACTCTGACCCAAACTGCAATGCCCCAAACTGCAGGTTTAGCCCTGAGATATCTGCTGAGCCAGGCAGATATCTCCACAGCCAGAGCAGGAATCTTAGAAGTCGAGGAGGATTTTTTCTTCTGTTGTTTCCGTTTCTGCTGAGCTGGTTGAGGGCTGGAGGACTGGCTGTCTGAAGATCCAGGTGATGTCTGTGGAGCCGAGGTGGATTTGCTTGGCAGAGGAGAAGGGGGGGTGGAGGTGCAGCTGTAGAGGTAGCCACTGCAGGTGGCTTCTCCCGATGGAACCCCTCCATCATGGTTGAAGAGAAGGTGAAAGCCTGGCATTTCGTAAAGGGGCTATGCACTGTTGAATCACTTGGGTTCTTCAAATCATACTGCACCAGGGACGGGGTTGTGTCATTGAGCCCATGTCCCGAGAGGAGGCGGTGGTGCTTCCTGATTGCGAATGCTGAGCTGCCAACTGAGCCAGGGCTTGAGCAGTCTCGAATCGCTCCAAGAACCGGGAGCCTGTAGTACTGCCGCCTTTAGCTTCAGCACCATCGCCTAACCCTTTCCCTAACAAGCACACCATACTGTGCTGAGAAAATGTGCTCCCTGGAGCAGGCTGTGATAGGACACTCTGCTTTGAGTTACTGAGCACCAGAGCCTGATCCAGAGAAGGAGCCCGAGATGGGTCCAGATTAGATGAATCATTCTCTATTGAAGATGGTGTCTTTCCCAATAGCACAGCAAGGTCAGTTCTCTGACCAGCAGTGACTGTCACATTCTCTGCAGGCAGAGACACTGAAGACACATTTGAGGCAGTAAGATCTTGGTCTTGGAAAGCTCTTCATTCCAGTCCTCAGTTCCCCACTCCTCTGTTGCAGGCCTCCATGTACCAGGAGCAGTCTCAAATTTCCGGGAATAAGTTGACCCCTCAACCCCAATGAAATCAAGTCTCGTCCCATCATCTGGTTCAAAGTGGCCAGTGTTGTTCCATGTATTGCCGGTACTATTGCCATAGCTGCCGTCGGTATTGGCTGGCTCTGCATAATCAGCTGGTAAAATGTTCCCATTCCTTGAGCAGAAAACCTTCCTCCTCGCCTACCAGAGCCACCTCTGCCTCAGCCATGGCCCCTTCTGCCTCTTTCTGTGCCTCTTCCAGAAGGCCCTCCACTCTTGGTGCCATCCAATTCATTTTTCTGACCCAAAAATTCTCACCCACGGCTAGCACCTCGCCCGTCTTGGTGGCCCACTGCGTTGTCAACTATAGTCTCTGTCCTGATCTCGATTTTCTTTGCCTTCCTCGTTGGATTCCATCTGGCCACCATCCTTCTGTCCTGAGATTCCCTTCTTCTTCCCGACCATCTCCCAGGAATGCGTGTCTGGGTTTCCTTCCAGCAGAGCATTGATGGCTCTGTTGACATCTCCATTGCAGTCATGCAAAGCTATCATGCATTCATCCTGGTTCTCGCTTGTAATATCAATCAATCATTTCACCTTCTCCCCAAAGTCAGCATCATTATGGTCCAAAATCATCTGTGCGAGTCGATTTTGTTCTGCAGTGGCCTGCAGCTGCTGCTTGTGCTGTGTCTGGTTTTGGTTTTGAGGTTGTTCCCCATTTCCACGGGCTCGGTTAGTGCCCACTGACATCATCATTTACAGAATATACAAATAACAGTATTTACAAGGTAGAATACTCAGCCAGGGCCCAGGCCTCGCTCGCTCGTCTCTGGGAGTTGCATTTCTAACAAGTTGCCAGGTGGTACTGATGTTGCTTACAGAACCACCTGGAGATTCTCTGCCTCAGGGCCTGTTCCTTGGTGTCCTTGGGACCCACATGCATGTGCCTATAACCTGCTATAAAAGCAGGCTTCTAAAAGCTCTTGGTGGAAGCATCCAGGGAATAAGCCACCGAGGGTCACCTTTCTGTAATGGTATTCTCGTTCTGTATACTGCTTAATAATTTCCTTTAATTTTTAGATCTTTGATGCAGTTCAATTTTATTTTTAATTTTTCTCCACATCAGCTAGTCTATTATGGGTAACATTTTACCTAGCAGTTACCCATGAATAAAGTGGTTTTATTCATTTTAGTTTTCCACTGTATAATTTAAGCTTTTTTTAGTAGAAGTATCACTTTGTCACCCAGGCATGATTGTGGCTTCCTGCGGACTTAACCCACTGGGCTCAGGTGATCCTTTTGCCTCAGCCTCCCGAGTGCTGGAATTGTAGGTATGAACCACCATGCCCAGCTAATTTTTTGATTTTTTTTTTTTTTTGTAGAGACACATTGTGTCTCTGTGTTGTCCAGGCTGGTGTCAAACTCCTGGACTCAAGCAATCTTCTCACCTCAGTATCCCAAAGTGCTGGGATTACAGGCATGAGCCACCATGTCCAACTCAATTTAAACTTTTTATTGACTTTATTACTTGTATCTAATTTTGTTGCATTTAGGACTAAGGAAGACAGACTCTGTGATTAGCTTTCTGCTGTTGTTGTTATCTACGTTTTGTTAATTTTTGATCGGGGGTACAAGAGCATGTTTGTGAACTTTGGTGTTCCAATTATCCAAATCTACAACAGTGTACCTGGGGGAGCTTCTGGACCCTAGCCCCCTTCCCACCTTCCACCTTGTGGCATCCACAGTGTCAATTATTTTCATCTTTTTGTCCATTTAGCTCCCATATACAATTGAGAGCATGTGCTGTTTATTTTTCTGTTTCTAAGTTCACATAGAGTAATGGCCTCCAGCCCCATTCATGTCACTGTAAAGAACATGATTTCATTTTTTTTATGGCTGTGTAAAAAGAGTGGAAGTCTTTTTCTGGAATCAGAGCCATTGTCTTATAACCCTTGATGTCCTGAATGTCATCAATTGTCTTCCTTTTGATATTTCCTTTGTGTTTGGGTAAAGAAAAAAGTCACTGGGAATCGGAGCAGATGAGCAAGAGGGTGTTCCAATACAGTTATCTGTGTAGTGCTGCCAATGTAAGCGCATGGTGACAAGTTCATGAATCTCATTGTCAGACTTCAATAAATAACGGCAACAGCGATGATGGCCATTCCAGAAAAAGACTTAAAAAACTGTTTTGACAGGTGAACTAGGCACTGGCATCAGTGTGTTCCCAAGGGGAATACTTGGAAGGTGACTGTGGTGATATTCCACAATGAGGTTGTAGCACTTTTTCTAGGATGATTCATGAACTTTATTGTCAAACCTCATTACTCACATTTTCTTTATCCAGTCAACCATTGAAGGGCACGTAGGTTGGTTCATGATGTTGTTATTGTGAATAGTGCTGGGATGAAAAAATGAGGGAAAGTATCTTTTTTATATAATGATTTCCTTTGGATAGATATGCATTAGTGGGATTGCAGAGCTGAATGGTGGTTCTATTTTTAGTTCTTTGAGAAGCTCCATACTGTTTTCCATAGAGGCTGAACTAGTTCACATTCCCACCAGGAGATGGGGAGTATGAGTGTTCCCATATTTCTGCATCTACACCAACAATTGTTGTTTCGACTTTTTAATGCTAGCCATTCTGACTGGTGTAAGATGATATTTTGTTGTGGTTTTATCTTGCATTTCTCTGATAAGTGAAGTTGAGCATTTTTTTCATCTGTTTTTTGGCCACTTGTATGTGTTCTTTAGAGAAGTGTCTGTTCATGTTCTTTACCCATTTTTGATGGAGTTATTTGATTTTTCTCTTTGCATTTCCTTTTATTATATAAAGATGTGGGATACAGTTCAGGGTTAGGCACGTAAGTGATCAGCATACAGGTAAAGTTTGGGCCTCCCTTTGGTCTCCACTTCACCTGGTTTGAGATCAAGCACCCCTACTGAGGTTGTGTTGCCCCCCCGGCAGTGTCCCCCTGCTGCCAAACCCTTTCTTAGAACATTATGGTAAATGTGCAGGGCCCGCTTATGAGTGAGAACATGTAGTACTCAGTTCCTTGATTCTGTGATAGATCACTGACTTTGATAGACTCCAAATTCATCAAAGTTCATATTGAGTTGTTTGAATTCCTTGTAGTCTAGGTTGTCTGCTGGGTTTCTCCACAGTAAAGTTACTTCCCTCTCCCTTTTTATACTAATTTTTTTAAAAAGAAGTCACAATGTGCAACCCACACTAAGGGATGGGGAATCATGCTTCATCTCCTTA
>NW_007224106.1:0-1831 GCF_000164805.1 Carlito syrichta | reverse complement strand
TTTTGTATATGGTGAAAGGTAGGAAGTTCCAATCGTATTTTCAGCATATGATTAGCCAATTTTCCAGCACTGTTTATGAATAAAATGCCCTTTTCCCCATTGTTGTGTGTGTTTGTTTGTGTGTTTGTTTGTTTGTTTATGTATTTATTGAATTGGTATCTCACTCTGTCACCCATGCTGCAGTGCAGTGGCATGATCATAACTACCACAGCCTTGACCTCCTGAGCTCAGGTGATCGTCCCCTGGTCTCAGCCTCCTGAGCAACTGTGACTATAGGTGCATGCTACCATGCCTAGCTAATTTTTTGATTTTTTTTCTTTTAAGTAGAAACTAGGTCTTGATATATTGCAGAGGCTAGTCTCAAACTCCTGGGCTCAAGCGATTCTCCCACCTTAGCCTCCCAGAGTACTGGGATTATAGGTAAGGCTCTTGTGCCTGGGTCCCCATTGTTTATTTTTGTTGGCTCTGTCAAAGATCAGTTGTAGGAATATGGCTTTATTTCTGGGTTCTCTATTCAGGCCTATTTGATCTATTTTTGTACAAATACCATACTGTTTTGATTACTATAGCCTTGTAGCATAATTTAAAGTCAAGCCAGGTGATAATTCCATATTTGCTCTTTTTGCTTAGGATTGCTTTACCTGTTTGGGCTCTTTTTGGTTCCATATGAACTTTAGGATTTTTTTTTCTAGTTCTGTGAAAAATGCTGTTGCTATTTAGATAGGAATTGCATGGAATCTTTAGATTGCTTTGGGCAGCTTGGTCATTTTAACAATATTGATTCTTCTGATCCATGAGCATGGGATGTTTTCCTTTTTTGTGTCTTCTTGATTTCTTTCATCAGTGTTTTGTAGATATTCTTGCAGAGATCCTTCACCTTCTTGGTTAAATGTATTACTAGTTATTTTATTCTTGTGCATGGCTATTGTAAATGACCATTGTTAATCTGGAACTCTGTGACAAGCAACTCTACCACCTGGGATACTGTGCTTATATGCATGTTCTTTTGACTTTCAACTTATAGTCTCCATTCATTTCCAGAGTCACTTGAGTTAACGATCTTTCTTCCTCCAACCCTTTTCAGTGGGTTGCATCATATACGTGTATTGCAGTTAATTTCTTATCACTGTTGTATGCCATCCTGGGGTCCCTGAACCACTTAACTAATATTTGTTATAATACAAATGCATGACAGCTAACTCTGTACTATAGGAGTCTGTGGGTTTTCATAGATGCATAGTGCCATGTCTCTACCATGACAGTGTTGAATAGTTTCACTGCCTAATAAAATGCCCTATTAACCCACACTGATAACCCTGCATCACGGGAAGCTAGGGATCTTTTTCCCATCTGCCGGGCTGTGCTTTCCAGAGTGTCATGTAAGTGGAATCATACAGTATGAACCTTCTCAGGCTGCCTTCTTTCACTTTGAAATACAAGAAGGGACCCCAAAGAACTGGAATTTATTTATTAAAAACTGGGTTTTTATTCTCACATGGTTAAAGTTCAGTCACTTTCAACATACTCTCCATGTGATGCAATACACCTATTGAGATGCTTTTCCACCACTCAAAACAGTTTTTGAACTGGTTAATTTTTTATACCTTTTAGTGGTTCTGCTGTTTTCTTTATTTCAGCTCTTCCATGTTGGCAAGGTGTTTCCCTTTGAGAATTTTTCTTCATTCAGAGAAACAAATTAAAAAGTCACTTGAGGCTAGATCTAGTGAATAGGGAGGGTGGGCATAGGGGCCATGCTGTTTTGGGTCAGCAGGTGGTCTCATAAATCACCCATCATGAAATGGGCAAACACGTGAAAGAATCTCCAAAAAAA
>NW_007224105.1:0-5114 GCF_000164805.1 Carlito syrichta | reverse complement strand
CGGGAAGCTAGGGATCTTTTTCCCATCTGCCTGGCTGTGCTTCCAGAGTGTCATGTAAGTGGAATCATACAGTATGAGCTTTCTCAGGCTGCCTTCTTTCACTTTGAAATACAAGAAGGGACCCCAAAGAACTGGAATTTATTTATTAAAAACTGGGCTTTTATTCTCACATGGTTAAAGTTCAGTCACTTTCAACATACTCTCCATGTGATGCAATACACCTATTGAGATGCTTTTCCACCACTCAAAACAGTTTTTGAACTGGTTAATTTTTTATACCTTTTAGTGGTTCTGCTGTTTTCTTTATTTCAGCTCTTCCATGTTGGCAAGGTGTTTCCCTTTGAGAATTTTTCTTCATTCAGAGAAACAAATTAAAAAGTCACTTGAGGCTAGATCTAGTGAATAGGGAGGGTGGGCATAGGGGCCATGCTGTTTTGGGTCAGCAGGTGGTCTCATAAATCACCCATCATGAAATGGGCAAACACGTTGAAAGAATCTCCAAAAAAAATTCACTGAAGCAAACTGCAGTCTCTCACAGCAACACTAGCTGGTCTGCAGATGCTGATGGGTTCCTGGAACACTTAACTGGTGGGGGAGTCCTGTCCTACCAGGGCCCACCCTCCAAAAGGTCATTCCATTTTGTTTTGCTCAATCATTATTGGATTGTTTGTTTCCACATCAAGTTTCAAGAGTTTGTTGTGCCTTGTAAATACTAATCCTTTGTTAGATACATATTTTGCAAATTATTTTTCCCCAGTGTGTAGCTTGTCTTCATTCTCTTAATAGTGTTCTTCCCAGAGAAAATAAATTTAATTTTAATAAAGTCTTTTTTTATGGGTCATTTTTTTTTTTACATTATATCTATAAACTCAACTCCAGATGCAAGTCCTGTAGAATTTTTTCCTCTATTTTTTCTAGTAGCTGTATAGTTTCACATTAGTCACTTAGGTCTGTAACCCATTTGGACTTAATTTCTGTGGAAGATGTGAGGACTATGTCTAGAGTCATTTTTTTCACATATAGACTTCCAGCTGTTCCAGTGTCATTTGTGCCTTTGTTAAGAATCAATTGGCATGTTTGTGGTAGAATGTATTCTCTTTTTTTAACCAAGAAACATGGAATTTTCCATCACTTGAGAGTAAGCCTATATTTGCTTTTATACTAGGGATATGTCAGGCGAATATATGTTAGGATTCACATACTTTCTGGATTATTCAATCTATTATCTATTATTCCCCCATCTATTTTTTCCAGATATTTCTGTTTTCATAACCATTTAAGTGAGAAAGTAAAATGAGTCTAACAAAAACTTTTTCGCACCCATAATCTCAGTATGTTGGGTGGCCAAGGAGCGAGAATTGCTTAAGCCCAGGAGTTCAAGACCAGTCTGGGTAACATAGTGAGAACTTGTCTCTACAAAAAGTAAAAAAAAATAAAATAAGTTGGGTGTGGTGGTGGGTGCCTGTAGTCCAGCTATTCTGGAGGCTTATGCAGGAGGATCACTTGAGCCCAAGGAAATAGAGGCTGCAGTGAGCTGCGATCGTGCCACTTTACTTAATCTTGGGCAGCAGAATGAGACTCTGACTCAAGAAACAAAAAACAAGCAAATTTCTTCCCTTGTTCCCATCTCTCCAAAACCACCGAGGTAATATATAAAATATTCATGCTTTTGGTCCATCCCCTTCGGATAAGTTAGCATTGCCCCGACTTTTCCGCAGCTTTTGTTTGTTTCTTGCTCCTGGTTGCTGTCTCTCTGAAGACTGAGATCTCTGCCCTGGTCAAGATGGCGGCATCCTTCTTTTCCAAGTTTGGACTGAGGTGGTATCTGGTGGTATTCCTCAACAGAAAGGAATTCCAAAAATTTAAGGAGCACCTTAAGCAAGACACTGTGTGACTTGGACCCAAGCAGATTCCCTGGACCGAAGTCAAGAGAGCTTCCCGGGAAGACCTTGCAGGCCTGTTGATCAAGCATTATGGGGAACAGCAAGCCTGGGATGTGACCCTGGGCATCTTTGAGAAGATCAACAGGAAGAATCTGCACAAGAAGGCCCTGAGAGAGAGCACAGGTGAGTGGGTCTGTGGGAAAAGACAGGCTTCTTAGGAGCAGGTTCAGGTCAGGATTTGGGGCAGAGGGTCTCTGTCCTGTCGGCAACACAGTCAGAGTGTGCCATGGGGAGATATCATACTTGCAGGTAGGAAACAGCCTGTTTTAGGCCTGATGGTTATAAGTGGTGAAATGTAGATGGATATTACATTCTAACCTGTATTGTACCTGTATCTGGGTCACCAATGATTTCACCCTAAGCGGAGAACTTGCGCCAAGTCAGAAACTCTTATAGGTGAAGTCATAGTGCAGGAACTATGGGTTTGACCCATTCACAATAGCAGTGAACACCTGCTGTGGACAATAGACTGCATGGAGTTTAACTGATACAATCATGCATTTGTTCAAAACAGCTGTGGCATGCCAGTGCTTAGTAAGATTTCTGGCTGGGTGCAGTGGCTCACACCTGTGTTCCCAGCACTTGGGGAGGTGGAGGTCAGAGAATTGCCTGAGCCCCAGGGTTTGAGATCAAACATCCAAGACAAAGAAAACATTTAACAATAAGTCAAAAGAGCTATCTCTGCCATTGATAACTCCAGTGTGCAAAGTGTAGCAGTAACACCTATGCCAGGATAAATATAAATGTGACTCTTAAGACTGTATTCCTTACAGACCATAGCTTCTCTGCCATTAACTTTTGCTTGCAAAGTATTAAAATACATATATACTGACAATCATTTAGAAATTTTTTCTTTTTTGAGTCAGTGTCTCACTCTGTCACCCAGGCTGGAGGGCAGTGGCATGCTCACAGCCACTGCGGCCTCGAACTGCAGGACTCGGGCAGTCCTTTGCCTCGGCCTCTTAATGGCTGGAACTACAGATGTGCACCACCACACCCGGCTAATTTTTTTTATTTATTGTAGAGACGAGGTCTTGCCAAGTTGCCCTCTGGCCTCTGCCTCCCAAAGTGCTGGGATTACAGGCTTGAGCCACAGTGCCCGGTGTTACTCAGTTGTTCTAATCTGCTAACACTCATTCATCGATTTATTTTTTCTTTTTATTTATTTATTTATTTTTGAGTTGGAATCTCACTCTCTCACCCAGGCTGGAGTGCAGTGGCACACTCATGGCCACCCCAGCATTGATCTGCTGGGCTCCAGCGATCGTTCTGCCTCAGCCTTCCAAGTAGCCGAAACTATAGGTGCACACTACCAGGCTAATTTTTTATTTATTGTAGAGATGATGTCTCACCAAGTTGCCTGTTCTGGTCTTGAACCCATAGGCTCAGGCAATCCACTCGCCTTGGCCACCCGAATTGCTGGGATGACAGTATGAACCACCGAGCCCAGCCATCTATTGATTTATTAAACTCAGTTAACATATTTTATTCATGCACATTTTATTTAATGCCTTCATTTTTCACAGACTTCCATTTTTTTCCTGAAGGTCTATCCCATCTCCTATTTTATTAAGCATTGTAAGTTCCTTTAAAATACATTTGAAAATGTTAACATGTGCTGATCTTTTTTCTCTCATTTCTTTTTTCCCTTGTTTTTGGTCATGTGGTATGACTGGTAACTTTGAGTGCCAGGTTTTGAATAGGAAGCATTGAGGAGGGCACTGCAGCTCTGTAAGATACCTTCTTCCAGATCCATGAGAACAGCTTTTGGTAGCATCAGGGGAGAAGTTCCTTAGTATGGAGGACTGTCACGATTCAAAGCCAGGCTTTGTCCTTGTGAAAAGATTATCTCTTTTTAGTTCCCACTTCTTCTCAGGCTCTCATCATCAGCACCCCAACTGGAAGCCTGGCATTCCTTACAGGACCCCTTATCCTTGATGTGCTCTGAACCCCATCTTTTGACCCTTAGTCCCTTGGACCTGCCAGAAGTTCAACTTGGCACATCAGTCTCTTAGTGCTCAATGTCAGCTCAGCCTCCTCAGGGGCGAAAGCCTCCAGGGAAACAATTGGTAAAATGCTGAACTCTTCTGCTGGCCTTTCCTGTCCCCCGGACCTCGGCCCCTCAAGGCCTTTCTGCTTCCATAGTTCTTCGGGGACTGCAAATAATTAGAAAATGTATTGAGCCCAGCTTTTAAAATTGTTCTTAACTGGACAACTGATTTGCAATAAGGTAGTTTGAGAGATTCCGTTTGGGGCCATGCTAGACTTTCTTGAATATCTCCTTGATTTGAAACATTCCTGAGGAAAAGCCCTCCCCAGGCCAAACATAAACAAAAACTAAGCCAGGCACGGTGGCTCATGCATGTAATCCTAGCACTTTGGGAGGCAGAGGCTGGAGGATTGCCTGAGCCCCAGGGGTTTGAGACCAGCCTGGGCAACATGGTGAGACCTTGTCTCTACAATAATTCAAGAAATCAGCTGGGCATGGTGGCATGCACCTGTAGTCCCAGCTACTTGGAAGGCTGAGGCAGAAGGATCACCTGAGCCCAGCAGGTAGAAGCTACAGTAGCCATGATTGTGCCACTGCACTCCAGCCTAGGGGACAGAGTGAGACTTTGACTCAAAAACCAGAAAATATTTTTTAAAAACCTAATGCTCACACATTTTCTAGAGTTTGATAGTTTCACTTTTTTACATTTGAATATTTTATCCATTTGAAATTTATCCTGGTATAAGTTGTGTTGTATAGACCCAAGGTTACTGGTGTGTGTGTGTGTGTGTGTGTGTGTGTGTGTGTGTGTGTGTGTGTGTGTGTGTGTGTTTGAATATTTACGCATTCATTCTAAAACCTTCTATTGATTAGATGTGTTTCTTTCTGGATGCATGAAGGACCAACTTAATCATATTCTGAGTCTCCTAGTCATGCATGTTAATATACAGGTTTTTTATTCTTTTAGTGTGATTCCTAATTACTTTTTCTTTCTTTCTTTTTTTTTTTTGAGTTGGGGTCTCACTCTGTCACCCAGGCTGGAGTGCAGGTGCATACTCATGGCCACTGCAGCCTTGACCTGCTGGGATCAGGTGATCCTTCTGCCTCAGCCATCCAAGTTGCTGGAACTACAGGCACACACCACTATGCCTGGCTACCTAATTACTTTTTCTAAAAAAAGG
>NW_007224104.1:0-755 GCF_000164805.1 Carlito syrichta | reverse complement strand
GCTAGATCTAGTGAATAGGGAGGGTGGGCATAGGGGCATGCTGTTTGGGTCAGCAGGTGGTCTCATAAATCACCCATCATGAAATGGGCAAACACGTTGAAAGAATCTCCAAAAAAATTCACTGAAGCAAACTGCAGTCTCTCACAGCAACACTAGCTGGTCCGCAGATGCTGATGGGTTCCTGGAACACTTAACTGGTGGGGGAGTCCTGTCCTACCAGGGCCCACCCTCCCAAAAGGTCATTCCATTTTGTTTTGCTCAATCTTTATTGGATTGTTTGTTTCCACATCAAGTTTCAAGAGTTTGTTGTGCCTTGTAAATACTAATCCTTTGTTAGATACATATTTTGCAAATTATTTTTCCCCAGTGTGTAGCTTGTCTTCATTCTCTTAATAGTGATCTTCCCAGAGAAAATAAATTTAATTTTAATAAAGTCTTTTTTTATGGGTCATTTTTTTTTTTTACATTATATCTATAAACTCAACTCCAGATGCAAGTCCTGTAGAATTTTTTCCTCTATTTTTTCTAGTAGCTGTATAGTTTCACATTAGTCACTTAGGTCTGTAACCCATTTGGACTTAATTTCTGTGGAAGATGTGAGGACTATGTCTAGAGTCATTTTTTTCACATATAGACTTCCAGCTGTTCCAGTGTCATTTGTGCCTTTGTTAAGAATCAATTGGCATGTTTGTGGTAGAATGTATTCTCTTTTTTTAACCAAGAAACATGGAATTTTCCATCACTTGAGAGTAAGC
>NW_007224103.1:0-6504 GCF_000164805.1 Carlito syrichta | reverse complement strand
CCACTGCAGCCTTGACCTGCTGGGATCAGGTGATCATTGTGCCTCAGCCATCCAAGTTGCTGGAACTACAGGCACACACCACTATGCCTGGCTACCTAATTACTTTTTCTAAAAAAAGGTTTTGTGTGGATTAGTACAGTCTCTTCTGATTGTTCTTTTTTCAAAAATTTATCTGGTTCTTTTTTGTCTTACAAATGTTTTGATAAAGCTCTTTGGATCTAAGAACTCTTGGTATTTTGGAGGTACTTTGTATAAATTAAGATATGTAAAAATATCCTTATATTGTTGCCTTTGTTTCCACTTTCCAAGTATCACTTGTTCTGTAGTGTGTTGGAATTCAATTCACTCTGTAATGGATGCTGAATCCTCTGTGGTTTGTAGCAGTTTTCCAGCTCATATTCCTGGTCCACCTGACTCCAAAGCCTCCCTGCCTTGACACTCTTCTGACCTTCATATACCCTTGGTCAGCAAATGCCTCCCCTTCATCTAGATGGGAAATATCCCTGTAGTAGAACAGAAAGTGATGCGTCCAGATCCATGGAGCAAAAATCTCGCAGTCAAATCTCTCACATTCCAATGAACATTACTTGGACGGTGTTGCTCAAAAGTCGTGAGGTGTTTTAAGATGGGTTTTCATGTTCGATTCTTCTGTGAACCCTCTTGCATGAGACATTATAGAAATGATTTCAACTTATGATACAGTAAGTCCCCTAAAATGGAACCTTAAGCTTGTGAAATTTCAAAGACACAAACGTGTGTTTGCATGTCCAGTCAGGTATGTTAGTCCACATGTCTGATATACATTGTCACGTGTTATCAAGGGGTTGTGTTTTTGTGTACTTTACTGTACAGTACTGTATAAAGTAAGTAGAATAGTGTCTTTATTTCAAGCCAGGATGTCCAGAAGCAGGTGTCAAAGCAGTGGTGATATAGCTGATATTGTACAGCCAGTTGTGCTAGCTGGGTACCTCGGCTAACTTTGTTAGACTTACGAACAAATTGAACTTGCCAATGAACTCTTGAAATGGAACTTGTCAGTTCATAGGGGACCTAACTCCATCTGTTTTATCATCTGTAAATCTATTTTATCATCTTCAAGGCCTTCGAGTAGGTAAGTGATAAAACCTGGGTGAAATCCTAAGGAATCTGTGTCGAGTTCTTAATATCAGCACATTCGGTTCTCCTGAACACCACTGAGAGGAAGCTTAGGTTCTCATATGTTCCTGTTCCCATTCCAATCTCAACAGAAAGTGAGAATGTCGATCATGAAGCAGGTCTCTTTTTTACTGAAGTGTTGATCGCAGTATTCTTCCATAATCTTGGATTTTCAAGTTTGTATTACAATTGTGTGTTAGCTAGCTCGATCTTGGCAGTGATTCTCAACCAGGAGTGATTTTCTTCTTTCCCTGCATTGGGGACATTTGACTATCTGTAGACATTTTTTGGTTGCCTCCACTGGCGAGGCAATGGAAAGGACTCCTCGTGTCTAGTGGTTAGATGCCGGGATGTTGAGATAATCTCTCATCATGGAGAAGTATTTGGCCTCCAATATCAATAGGGCTACAGTCAAATAGCCCTGTATGAGAAGGATATAGATAATATGCTCTCTTACGGCAGCTACTAGCCACATGTGGCACTTATCATATAATTTTAAATTAAATTAAAAGTTGATTCAGTCCCAGTAGCCACACTGCAGTTACTGAATAGCCGCTTGAAGCTAGTGACCACCATTCTGGGTAGTACAGAATGTAACATTACAGTTAGTCTCCTGCATATGAACAAGTTTTGTCCAAGAGCATGTTTGTAAGTCCAACAAAGTTAGCCTAAGCACCCAACTAACACAATCAGCTGTACGTTACCAACTATATCACCACTGCTTTTACACCTGCTTCAGGACATCCTGGGCTTGAAATAAAAATACTGCACTACTGTACTCTACACACTCTGTACAATAAAGTACACAAAAGCACAACTCCTTGATAACACATGACAATGTATACCTGACATGTGGACTGACTTACATGATTGGACATGTGAATGCATATTCGTCTCTTCAAAAGTTTGCAACTTGAAGGTTGACACGTAGGGAACTTACTGGACCTTCTCACAGGAAGAATGTGCTAAGAAAGGTCTTGGAAATATATTTACCACATTTTTTTCAGGAGGTTAGAAAAGATATTTAAAACGTATGTTCAGTGTGCTTCAACTTGGTCTAAAAAATGACTAAAGTATATTTAGTAGCCTGAATTGTACACACTGAAATCAAGCTGTCCATGTTGGTTTTTGTTTATTTAATGAAATTATAAGTGATTTCCATGTTCTAACAGCTGGTTTTCAAGTTTTCCTCTTCCATCATACCCTCTTAAGTACTTCAACCTCAAGCGATTAACTCCTTTTTTTTCTTTTCTTCTTGGATGTTTATGTGGGGGCCTTTGTGTTTCCCCTTTACATATTTCCCTAGCCTGCTTTCTCTTTTATAGTATCTTTTCCACAGTGTGAGCTGGACCTCATACCTCCCCAGAAATGTGACCACTTCTCATTCAGGTCCCTAAACATGATTGCTAAACACAGGGAATGTTAACAGAATCATTCAAATACAGTTCTGCAGAACTGGTTTTCAGTCAGGACTTGGCTGCAGGTGTAACAGAGGTTTTGAAGGCAGATAGTGGTTGGAATCTTGATGACACGTATGCCTATGGCCCTGGTGAAATGAGGGAACCACTCACAACCTATTTGTGAAAGGAAAAATTAACTTCGAAGGTACTGAGTTGCTTTTCCCACTGCTCAAATAGATTTGGAACTCATTGGTTTGGCTGCCTTTTAGTGCTTCTGCTGTTTTTTGTTTCATCTCTTCCACATCTGCAGAATGTTTCCCTTTTTAGCTTCCCATGTCTCTGGTCCATTAGCCATCATTCACTTGCAGAAAACAAAGATCACACTCATTATTTAAAGAAATTATAAAATTGTGTTCTTATAAGATTATAAATTCTATAATTTAATGTAACTATAAGATTATAAAATTGTAAAACTATAAAGAGACCATAAAATTACTTCTGAATAATTTTATAGTAGAGTTTATGTTTTCAGCTTTTAGAAAGGCTAAAGGGTCAGACTCCAGGCTGACGCCACAGATGCCAAGAATTGTGCTGTCTAGGAGCTGCTGCCTCTCATACAGTTAGCAAAGGGGAGATCAGAAGGCCACTGCCAGAACTACCGCCTTAGAAACACACCACGGTGGCTGTGGTTCAGAGATCAGGTAGCTCACTGGTGCAGCTGCTTCCTAAAAACCCATGACTGTGGTGGTTGGAGACTAGAATTTGATTACAGAAAAGCCTAGGGTCTCTGCACTCATGGGAACCGGTAGTGAAACAGAGGCAGAAGGTCGACTCCACTCCCCACCCACCTTCCAGCATCATGAGACTGTGCGTAAATTGCAGGAGTTGACCTGTACATTGAATTTTAGCTGCAAGGTATTCTGGGATGTATAGGGCTTAGCTGTTGTTTTGGTTGGTTTGTTTTCCAGTGTTTTGCCATTAAACGTAGAGGAAAGCTCCTAGAATAAAGTGGAAAGAAGACTAGATAGCACTCTATCATATCTTCTGCTGCATCTAGTTTCCCATCAGAGACCAGCTGGTAACAGGCCCTTCTTATGTAGACTTCAGTTCAATCCCATACAGATGAAGCCTGTGTAAATTCCTTGTTTACATGAATGTATACATGCTATAGATACCACCTTGTTCTATATCCACATAAAGAGAGTATTCCATACTTCTATATCTGTAAGATAGTCCATGGCTTCATGAATTTCCTGGTCGTCTTTGAAAGTCATATGATTCCTTTCCAGTTGCTTGCTATTATAGCAGCAATAAATAGGTGTGTGTGTGTGTGTGTGTGTGTGTGTGTGTGTGTGTGTGTGTAGAGCAGGGGATGACAAACATTTCCTGTGGAGGGCCATATATGAGGCAGAACCCAATAAAAACCCCAGAATTTATTTACAAAAAATGGTGTACTTATTCTTACATGTTTAAACTTCAGTTACCTTCAAAGTACTCTATGTTTGATGTAATACACCTACTGAGATACTTTTTCCACTGCTCAAAATCGTTTTTGAACTCATTGGTTTGAATGCCTTTTAGTGCTTCTGCTGTTTTTTTGTCTCACCTCTTCCACATTGGCAAAATGTTTCCCTTTTTAGAAATTTTTTTCATCAGGGGAAACAAAATAAAGTCATTTGGGTGAGATCAGGTGAATAGGGCAGGTGAGACACAGGTGTCATGCTCTTTTGGGTCATGAACTCTCTGTTGCAGCATGGGCGGGTGTGCTCATAAGTTACCCATCATGAAATAGGCAAATGTGTCAAAGGACTCTCCAAAAAAATTCACTGAGGCTGGACTCAGCCTCTCACAACAATGCTTGCTGGTCCCCTGATGCTGATAAGTTCCTAGAACACTTACCTAGTGGGGGAAGCCTGTACCACAAGGGGCCCGCCCTTCAAAAGATAATTCTAGTTTTCTCTGGGTCACCCCTCATAGTTTCTATGTAGATTTCCTGGGCCATACAGTCTTTGTCATGACTACTCAGTTCTGCTAGTGAATCAAGAAAGCAGCTATAGATAATAAACCAATGAATGGCATGAATGAGTTCCAATGAAACTTGATTTATAAAAACAGGCTGTTGACCAAACCAAACCACCGTCTGCAGACCCCTGATAGATGCATTTTCAGAAGAAACACTTCAGGATCAAAGAATAAATATATGTGAATGTTTAACTTTGGTATGTTGTGTTTTGTTTGTTTGTTTGTTTGTTTCCCCTTGTCCTCACCAACGCAGGACACAGGCAGGAAGATCATGAATGCTGGCAACACTATTTTGCTCCCAAGGAGACTGGAAAGCCATCACATATGGTGGTCTTTCAAGGGCTGCAAGGAATTGGGTAAACATCCTTCCTGATGAAGCTGATGTTGGCCTGGTCGGAGAACACCCTCTACCAGGACAGGTTCTCGTACGTGTTCTGCTTCTGCTGCCAAGATCTGAAGCGATGGATGGTGACAAGGCTGGCTGAGTTGATTTCCGGAGAGTAGCCGAGCTCCCGGTTCCTGTAAAAGAGAGCACGTCCCAACCAGAGACTCCTGCTCATCGTCGACAGCTTTGAACAACTGAAATGCAACTTGAACATCCTGAGGTCAGACCTGTGTGGTGACTGGATGGAAAAGCAGCCAGTCCGGGTCCTCCTGAGCAGTTTTCTGAGAAGGAAGATGCTCCCAGAGTCTTCACTGCTCATCACAGTCTCACCCGAGTGCCCAGAGGAACTCGCAGGCCTGCTGGAGTGCCCACAAGTGGTGAACCTGCAGGGGTTCAAGGAGAGCCACAGGAGCGGGTATTTCTGCTGTCAGTTCCACGGCATGAACAGAGCCATGGATGCCTTCCATGCTGCAAGAGAAAACGAGCAGCTCTTTTCCATGTGAAAAATGCCCCTCCTCTGCTGGATCATGTGCTCCTGTCTGAAGCAAGAGAAAGAGAGGCAGAGACCTGGCCCTCACCTGCCGATGCACCACCTCCCTGTAATCCTTGTTCGTCTTCAAACTCTTCACTCCCAAGGGGGCCCGTGGGCCCAGTCGGGAAGCCAAGGCCAGCTCAAGGGCCTGTGCTCCCTGGGTGCCGAGGGCATGTAGACCGATACATTTGAGTTCTGCGACGAGGATCTCAGGAGAAACGGGATCACGGATGCAGATGTCCCCGCACTGCTGGGCACCAAGCTGCTTCTGAAGCATGGGGAGTGTGAGAGCTCATACTTGTTCCTCCACATGTACGTCCAGGAGTTCTGCGCCACCATGTTCTATCTGTTGAGGAGCCACTGCGACCATCCCAACCCAGCTGTCAGATGCATAGAAGAGCTACTTGTCACTTAACTGAAGATAGTGAAGAAGGTACACTGGGTCTGGGCGGGGGGCTGTTTTGTCACTGGCCTCTTGAATGAAAAGGAACAACAAAAGCTGGATGCGTTTTTTGGCTTCCAGCTGTCCCAAGAGATCAAACACCAGTTCCACCAGTGCCTGCAGGGGTTAGGGGAGCGGGAAGACCTCCAGGGACAGGTGGATTCCTTGAGGCTGTTTTACTGTTCGAGATGCAGGAGGAAGACTTTGTAAGGGGGGTGGTGAACTTCCTCCAAGAAGTTCACTTCTCTATCACTGAAAACGCGGACTTTTAAGTCTCCTACTGCTTAAAATACCACTCTGGCTTGAGAAAACTTTGTTTTTCTGTCCAAGATGACTTTCAGGAAGAAGGGACACAGCTGTATGTGAGTCCATCTGATGACATCTTTCTTACCCCCTTTTCAGAATCTGTCCATCTTCTCAAATGGGTTTTGTGAATGGAGTGTCAACGCTACGCTCATGGTTAGAACCGTGCCTTTTCTGTTAGAAAAGTCTTAGCTGAAGTCCTGACGGGACACTGGCTTTGTCCATGAGACTTGCCCTCCTTACAAAAAAGTGGGATATTTTAAAA
>NW_007224102.1:0-6571 GCF_000164805.1 Carlito syrichta | reverse complement strand
CCACTGCAGCCTTGACCTGCTGGGATCAGGTGATCATTGTGCCTCAGCCATCCAAGTTGCTGGAACTACAGGCACACACCACTATGCCTGGCTACCTAATTACTTTTTCTAAAAAAAGGTTTTGTGTGGATTAGTACAGTCTCTTCTGATTGTTCTTTTTTCAAAAATTTATCTGGTTCTTTTTTGTCTTACAAATGTTTTGATAAAGCTCTTTGGATCTAAGAACTCTTGGTATTTTGGAGGTACTTTGTATAAATTAAGATATGTAAAAATATCCTTATATTGTTGCCTTTGTTTCCACTTTCCAAGTATCACTTGTTCTGTAGTGTGTTGGAATTCAATTCACTCTGTAATGGATGCTGAATCCTCTGTGGTTTGTAGCAGTTTTCCAGCTCATATTCCTGGTCCACCTGACTCCAAAGCCTCCCTGCCTTGACACTCTTCTGACCTTCATATACCCTTGGTCAGCAAATGCCTCCCCTTCATCTAGATGGGAAATATCCCTGTAGTAGAACAGAAAGTGATGCGTCCAGATCCATGGAGCAAAAATCTCGCAGTCAAATCTCTCACATTCCAATGAACATTACTTGGACGGTGTTGCTCAAAAGTCGTGAGGTGTTTTAAGATGGGTTTTCATGTTCGATTCTTCTGTGAACCCTCTTGCATGAGACATTATAGAAATGATTTCAACTTATGATACAGTAAGTCCCCTAAAATGGAACCTTAAGCTTGTGAAATTTCAAAGACACAAACGTGTGTTTGCATGTCCAGTCAGGTATGTTAGTCCACATGTCTGATATACATTGTCACGTGTTATCAAGGGGTTGTGTTTTTGTGTACTTTACTGTACAGTACTGTATAAAGTAAGTAGAATAGTGTCTTTATTTCAAGCCAGGATGTCCAGAAGCAGGTGTCAAAGCAGTGGTGATATAGCTGATATTGTACAGCCAGTTGTGCTAGCTGGGTACCTCGGCTAACTTTGTTAGACTTACGAACAAATTGAACTTGCCAATGAACTCTTGAAATGGAACTTGTCAGTTCATAGGGGACCTAACTCCATCTGTTTTATCATCTGTAAATCTATTTTATCATCTTCAAGGCCTTCGAGTAGGTAAGTGATAAAACCTGGGTGAAATCCTAAGGAATCTGTGTCGAGTTCTTAATATCAGCACATTCGGTTCTCCTGAACACCACTGAGAGGAAGCTTAGGTTCTCATATGTTCCTGTTCCCATTCCAATCTCAACAGAAAGTGAGAATGTCGATCATGAAGCAGGTCTCTTTTTTACTGAAGTGTTGATCGCAGTATTCTTCCATAATCTTGGATTTTCAAGTTTGTATTACAATTGTGTGTTAGCTAGCTCGATCTTGGCAGTGATTCTCAACCAGGAGTGATTTTCTTCTTTCCCTGCATTGGGGACATTTGACTATCTGTAGACATTTTTTGGTTGCCTCCACTGGCGAGGCAATGGAAAGGACTCCTCGTGTCTAGTGGTTAGATGCCGGGATGTTGAGATAATCTCTCATCATGGAGAAGTATTTGGCCTCCAATATCAATAGGGCTACAGTCAAATAGCCCTGTATGAGAAGGATATAGATAATATGCTCTCT
The DNA here is from genome assembly GCF_000164805.1 of Carlito syrichta. NCBI lineage: Eukaryota > Metazoa > Chordata > Mammalia > Primates > Tarsiidae > Carlito > Carlito syrichta. The sequence continues at coordinate 4,962 of NW_007224102.1, read as the reverse complement.
TACGGCAGCTACTAGCCACATGTGGCACTTATCATATAATTTTAAATTAAATTAAAAGTTGATTCAGTCCCAGTAGCCACACTGCAGTTACTGAATAGCCGCTTGAAGCTAGTGACCACCATTCTGGGTAGTACAGAATGTAACATTACAGTTAGTCTCCTGCATATGAACAAGTTTTGTCCAAGAGCATGTTTGTAAGTCCAACAAAGTTAGCCTAAGCACCCAACTAACACAATCAGCTGTACGTTACCAACTATATCACCACTGCTTTTACACCTGCTTCAGGACATCCTGGGCTTGAAATAAAAATACTGCACTACTGTACTCTACACACTCTGTACAATAAAGTACACAAAAGCACAACTCCTTGATAACACATGACAATGTATACCTGACATGTGGACTGACTTACATGATTGGACATGTGAATGCATATTCGTCTCTTCAAAAGTTTGCAACTTGAAGGTTGACACGTAGGGAACTTACTGGACCTTCTCACAGGAAGAATGTGCTAAGAAAGGTCTTGGAAATATATTTACCACATTTTTTTCAGGAGGTTAGAAAAGATATTTAAAACGTATGTTCAGTGTGCTTCAACTTGGTCTAAAAAATGACTAAAGTATATTTAGTAGCCTGAATTGTACACACTGAAATCAAGCTGTCCATGTTGGTTTTTGTTTATTTAATGAAATTATAAGTGATTTCCATGTTCTAACAGCTGGTTTTCAAGTTTTCCTCTTCCATCATACCCTCTTAAGTACTTCAACCTCAAGCGATTAACTCCTTTTTTTTCTTTTCTTCTTGGATGTTTATGTGGGGGCCTTTGTGTTTCCCCTTTACATATTTCCCTAGCCTGCTTTCTCTTTTATAGTATCTTTTCCACAGTGTGAGCTGGACCTCATACCTCCCCAGAAATGTGACCACTTCTCATTCAGGTCCCTAAACATGATTGCTAAACACAGGGAATGTTAACAGAATCATTCAAATACAGTTCTGCAGAACTGGTTTTCAGTCAGGACTTGGCTGCAGGTGTAACAGAGGTTTTGAAGGCAGATAGTGGTTGGAATCTTGATGACACGTATGCCTATGGCCCTGGTGAAATGAGGGAACCACTCACAACCTATTTGTGAAAGGAAAAATTAACTTCGAAGGTACTGAGTTGCTTTTCCCACTGCTCAAATAGATTTGGAACTCATTGGTTTGGCTGCCTTTTAGTGCTTCTGCTGTTTTTTGTTTCATCTCTTCCACATCTGCAGAATGTTTCCCTTTTTAGCTTCCCATGTCTCTGGTCCATTAGCCATCATTCACTTGCAGAAAACAAAGATCACACTCATTATTTAAAGAAATTATAAAATTGTGTTCTTATAAGATTATAAATTCTATAATTTAATGTAACTATAAGATTATAAAATTGTAAAACTATAAAGAGACCATAAAATTACTTCTGAATAATTTTATAGTAGAGTTTATGTTTTCAGCTTTTAGAAAGGCTAAAGGGTCAGACTCCAGGCTGACGCCACAGATGCCAAGAATTGTGCTGTCTAGGAGCTGCTGCCTCTCATACAGTTAGCAAAGGGGAGATCAGAAGGCCACTGCCAGAACTACCGCCTTAGAAACACACCACGGTGGCTGTGGTTCAGAGATCAGGTAGCTCACTGGTGCAGCTGCTTCCTAAAAACCCATGACTGTGGTGGTTGGAGACTAGAATTTGATTACAGAAAAGCCTAGGGTCTCTGCACTCATGGGAACCGGTAGTGAAACAGAGGCAGAAGGTCGACTCCACTCCCCACCCACCTTCCAGCATCATGAGACTGTGCGTAAATTGCAGGAGTTGACCTGTACATTGAATTTTAGCTGCAAGGTATTCTGGGATGTATAGGGCTTAGCTGTTGTTTTGGTTGGTTTGTTTTCCAGTGTTTTGCCATTAAACGTAGAGGAAAGCTCCTAGAATAAAGTGGAAAGAAGACTAGATAGCACTCTATCATATCTTCTGCTGCATCTAGTTTCCCATCAGAGACCAGCTGGTAACAGGCCCTTCTTATGTAGACTTCAGTTCAATCCCATACAGATGAAGCCTGTGTAAATTCCTTGTTTACATGAATGTATACATGCTATAGATACCACCTTGTTCTATATCCACATAAAGAGAGTATTCCATACTTCTATATCTGTAAGATAGTCCATGGCTTCATGAATTTCCTGGTCGTCTTTGAAAGTCATATGATTCCTTTCCAGTTGCTTGCTATTATAGCAGCAATAAATAGGTGTGTGTGTGTGTGTGTGTGTGTGTGTGTGTGTGTGTGTGTGTAGAGCAGGGGATGACAAACATTTCCTGTGGAGGGCCATATATGAGGCAGAACCCAATAAAAACCCCAGAATTTATTTACAAAAAATGGTGTACTTATTCTTACATGTTTAAACTTCAGTTACCTTCAAAGTACTCTATGTTTGATGTAATACACCTACTGAGATACTTTTTCCACTGCTCAAAATCGTTTTTGAACTCATTGGTTTGAATGCCTTTTAGTGCTTCTGCTGTTTTTTTGTCTCACCTCTTCCACATTGGCAAAATGTTTCCCTTTTTAGAAATTTTTTTCATCAGGGGAAACAAAATAAAGTCATTTGGGTGAGATCAGGTGAATAGGGCAGGTGAGACACAGGTGTCATGCTCTTTTGGGTCATGAACTCTCTGTTGCAGCATGGGCGGGTGTGCTCATAAGTTACCCATCATGAAATAGGCAAATGTGTCAAAGGACTCTCCAAAAAAATTCACTGAGGCTGGACTCAGCCTCTCACAACAATGCTTGCTGGTCCCCTGATGCTGATAAGTTCCTAGAACACTTACCTAGTGGGGGAAGCCTGTACCACAAGGGGCCCGCCCTTCAAAAGATAATTCTAGTTTTCTCTGGGTCACCCCTCATAGTTTCTATGTAGATTTCCTGGGCCATACAGTCTTTGTCATGACTACTCAGTTCTGCTAGTGAATCAAGAAAGCAGCTATAGATAATAAACCAATGAATGGCATGAATGAGTTCCAATGAAACTTGATTTATAAAAACAGGCTGTTGACCAAACCAAACCACCGTCTGCAGACCCCTGATAGATGCATTTTCAGAAGAAACACTTCAGGATCAAAGAATAAATATATGTGAATGTTTAACTTTGGTATGTTGTGTTTTGTTTGTTTGTTTGTTTGTTTCCCCTTGTCCTCACCAACGCAGGACACAGGCAGGAAGATCATGAATGCTGGCAACACTATTTTGCTCCCAAGGAGACTGGAAAGCCATCACATATGGTGGTCTTTCAAGGGCTGCAAGGAATTGGGTAAACATCCTTCCTGATGAAGCTGATGTTGGCCTGGTCGGAGAACACCCTCTACCAGGACAGGTTCTCGTACGTGTTCTGCTTCTGCTGCCAAGATCTGAAGCGATGGATGGTGACAAGGCTGGCTGAGTTGATTTCCGGAGAGTAGCCGAGCTCCCGGTTCCTGTAAAAGAGAGCACGTCCCAACCAGAGACTCCTGCTCATCGTCGACAGCTTTGAACAACTGAAATGCAACTTGAACATCCTGAGGTCAGACCTGTGTGGTGACTGGATGGAAAAGCAGCCAGTCCGGGTCCTCCTGAGCAGTTTTCTGAGAAGGAAGATGCTCCCAGAGTCTTCACTGCTCATCACAGTCTCACCCGAGTGCCCAGAGGAACTCGCAGGCCTGCTGGAGTGCCCACAAGTGGTGAACCTGCAGGGGTTCAAGGAGAGCCACAGGAGCGGGTATTTCTGCTGTCAGTTCCACGGCATGAACAGAGCCATGGATGCCTTCCATGCTGCAAGAGAAAACGAGCAGCTCTTTTCCATGTGAAAAATGCCCCTCCTCTGCTGGATCATGTGCTCCTGTCTGAAGCAAGAGAAAGAGAGGCAGAGACCTGGCCCTCACCTGCCGATGCACCACCTCCCTGTAATCCTTGTTCGTCTTCAAACTCTTCACTCCCAAGGGGGCCCGTGGGCCCAGTCGGGAAGCCAAGGCCAGCTCAAGGGCCTGTGCTCCCTGGGTGCCGAGGGCATGTAGACCGATACATTTGAGTTCTGCGACGAGGATCTCAGGAGAAACGGGATCACGGATGCAGATGTCCCCGCACTGCTGGGCACCAAGCTGCTTCTGAAGCATGGGGAGTGTGAGAGCTCATACTTGTTCCTCCACATGTACGTCCAGGAGTTCTGTGCCACCATGTTCTATCTGTTGAGGAGCAACTGCGACCATCCCAACCCAGCTGTCAGATGCATAGAAGAGCTACTTGTCACTTAACTGAAGATAGTGAAGAAGGTACACTGGGTCTGGGCGGGGGGCTGTTTTGTCACTGGCCTCTTGAATGAAAAGGAACAACAAAAGCTGGATGCATTTTTTGGCTTCCAGCTGTCCCAAGAGATCAAGCAGCAGTTCCACCAGTGCCTGCAGGGGTTAGGGGAGTGGGAAGACCTCCAGGGACAGGTGGATTCCTTGAGGCTGTTTTACTGTTCGAGATGCAGGAGGAAGCCTTTGTAAGGTGGGTGGTGAACTTCCTCCAAGAAGTTCACTTCTCTATCACTGAAAACGCGGACCTTTAAGTCTCCTACTGCTTAAAATACCACTCTGGCTTGAGAAAACTTTGTTTTTCTGTCCAAGATGACTTTCAGGAAGAAGGGACACAGCTGTATGTGAGTCCATCTGATGACATCTTTCTTACCCCCTTTTCAGAATCTGTCCATCTTCTCAAATGGGTTTTGTGAATGGAGTGTCCATGCTAGGCTCATGGTTAGAACCGTGCCTTTTCTGTTAGAAAAGTCTTAGCTGAAGTCCTGACGGGACACTGGCTTTGTCCATGAGACTTGCCCTCCTTACAAAAAAGTGGGATATTTTAAAAAGCCATATGGTGAGGATTTAATCTCAGAATCCATGTGAAATGTGTTTCCTACCCTTCTCAAATAGTA
>NW_007224101.1:0-400 GCF_000164805.1 Carlito syrichta | reverse complement strand
GGGCTCATTAGGTAAAACCCAACCAAAATCTTCTTTGTTTTTGCAGGATGAGTAATGTGTTCTTTTCTGATGAGAGCTGGTATTACTTCAAGGTGCTCTTTCATAAGCCAGATTTGAAATGCCTCAATTTCACCACACAAAACTTTCTCACAATGATGTGAACTCTTTGCAAGCTTTGAGCTACCCAGCATGCAAAATAAAAGATCTTGTGTGAGTCTCCATGTTCACCAGGCTCAGTGACTTGATTCCAGAGAGGGCTATACATTTCTAATATGTCTGCTTTTTACTCTTTTCTATTATTTGTTTGCAAACTTAACCACTTGAGAATGGAAGTTAAATGTTTTCAGCTGTGATACAACTGCTTTGGAAAACTCTTTGTCTGTATGTCGCTGGAAAACTG
>NW_007224100.1:0-3174 GCF_000164805.1 Carlito syrichta | reverse complement strand
CCAGATTTGAAATGCCTCAATTTCACCACACAAAACTTTCTCGCAATGATGTGAACTCTTTGCAAGCTTTGAGCTACCCAGCATGCAAAATAAAAGATCTTGTGTGAGTCTCCATGTTCACCAGGCTCAATGACTTGATTCCAGAGAGGGCTATACATTTCTAATATGTCTGCTTTTTACTCTTTTCTATTATTTGTTTGCAAACTTAACCACTTGAGAATGGAAGTTAAATGTTTTCAGCTGTGATACAACTGCTTTGGAAAACTCTTTGTCTGTATGTCGCTGGAAAACTGTCTAACCCGGAAATTCCACTCTCAGGTGTGCATTCCACAGAACTGCATGTCTTGGTTTGCTAGGTACTAAAACATTTATGGCAGGTAGTCATAATACCTGAAAAATGGAAACTACCCACTAACAGTGATTTAGATAAGAAACCTATGGGTATAGCCTCATATTTTATGAGAATGGATGACCTATGGTCATCTGTAAAAGTGTGAATGACTCTCAGACATTATTTTTTTCTTTTTCAATCTGTGTCTCACTGTGTCACCCAGACTGGAATGCAAGGACATAATCAGGGCCACCACAGCCTCAACCACTGGGCTCAGGCAGTCTTTCTGCCTCAGCTTTCTAAGTAGCTGGAACCACAGACACACGCCACCATGCCTGGCTAATTTATTATTATTGTTGTTGTTGTTGTTGTTGTAGAGATGAGGTCTTGCCAAGTTGCCCAGGCTTGTCTTGAACCCTCCTCACCTTTGCCTCCCAAAAGGTTGGGATTACAGCTGTGAGCCTCTTTGCCTGGTCAAATCTCAAACATTGTTGATGGAAATGAGCCAGACCCAAGAATACAGCACATGGCTTTATTCCTTGAAGTTCAGAGATGGGTAAGGCTATGGTGCTAGATGTTAGAATAGAAATTACCTTTAGGATAGTGACTGGAAAAGGAGATTCAGGGGGTGATGAAAATGCTGTTTCTTGACTTGGACACTGGTAACCCAAGTGCTGTAAATTCATGAAAATTCATTGGCCAGCATGTAGTCATTTGTGTATCTTCAGTGGGTATGTTGTATGTCAAGCATTTTGTTTTGTTTTGGCAATTAAATAAGGATTCCCTCTAATACTCATCTTCTGTTTGTCCTCTTTGGTAGCCACACATCCCTCTAATACTCATCTTCTGTTTGTCCTCTTTGTTCTCCATACAACTCTGTTGGCCACTTCTCCGCACTCCCACAAACCAAACACACAAAGACTCAAACCCATTTTTAATAACAACTTTATTGAAATATAATCCACAAGCCGGGCTCGGTGGCTCAGCCTGTAATCCTGTGCTTTGGGAGGCCGAGGTGACTGGATTGCCTGAGCCCGTGGGTTTGAGACCCGCCTGGGCAACTTAGTGAGACTTCATCTCTACAATAAATCAAAAAATTAGCCAGACGTGTAGTTCCAGCTACTTGGAAGGCTAAGGCGGAAGGATTGCTGAAGCCCAGCAGGTTGAGGCTGCGGTGGCTGGGAGCAGCCACTGCACTCCAGTCTGAGTGACAGAGTGAGACTCCAACTCAAAAAAATATATATATAATCCACATACCGCAAAACATATACTTTTAAAGTATACAACTTTGTGGTCTTGATATACAAGGAGGATCTGAAGAAACCCAGAATTATCTTTTGGAGGGCAGGGTATGGTCCAGGCTTCTCCCACTTGGTAAGTGTTCTAGGAAACCCATTGGCATCAGTGTCCCAGCTGGCACTATTGTGAGAGACTGTGTTGTGGAAGAAATGTCTGAGTTGTGGCAAACAGGTAACCAATTCTTCCACCAAGATAACACACCTGCCCACACCACACTGACTGTTCAGCATTTTTGGACCAAACACAGCATGATCTCCCATGCCCTACCCTCCCTATTCACCTGATCTCGCGAAGTGACTTTTTTTGGTTTCCGTGGATGAAAAAAGTCCTCAAAAGGAAATGTTTTGCCAATGCAGAAGAGGTGAAAGAAAGAAATAGCAGAAGCACTTAAAGACACCAAAAGATGAGTTCAATAACTGTTTTGAGCAGTGGGAAAAGAGTCTTGATAGATGTCTTGCATCACACAGAGATGCAAGACATCTGTCAAGGACTTTGGAGGTAACTGAAGTTTAAACATGTAAGAATAAATACACAATTTGTAATAATACTGGATTTTGGGGATTCCCACCTTGTATATTGACAAGAATGTGCAACCATCATGACCTTCTTATTTTATTTTGTTTTTGAGTTGGAGTCTCACTTTCTCCCAGGCTGGAGTGCAGTAGCACCCTCGCAGCTACCCCAGTGTCAGCCTGGTGGGCTCAGGTGATCGTTCCACCTCAGCCTTCCAAGTAGCCAGAAATATAGGCACACGCTACCATGCCTGGCTAATTTTTTATTTATTGTAGAGATGAGGTCTCACCAATTTCCCAGGCTGGTCTTGAATACATGGGCTCAGACCATCTAATTTTAAAAAGTTTCCATTGCCTCAGAAAGAAACCCCATACTCATTACCACCCACTCCTCATCCCTTTGCCTCCCTAGCCCCTGGAATTACTAGTATACTTTCCTTTATTTTTATCAATATTTTTATTATGATATTGTGGGGTACAGTTAAGGGTTAGGTATATAAATATGCTTCGTTCAGGCACCCTTGTTGATAAGAGGTGTCTCCCCATCTCCAGAGAGATTTACTACCATTAATCCCATCTCCCTTCTCCCCCCCATAGTTTCCCACCACTATCAGTCATTTTCTTATAGTATTATGTTGGATGTTCAAGTTCTACTATATGAGTGAGAACATGTGATACTCAGAACTTTGTTTCTGTGAGAGGTCATTCAGTATTATAGACTTTAGTTCCATCCAGGTTGCTGCGAAATTCATGATTTTGTTCTTTTTTATGGCTGCATAGTAGTCCATCGTGTATATGTACCACATTTTTTAATCCAATCCTCTTTTGATAGACAGCATGTTTGCTTCCAGGTTCTTGCTATTGTGAACAATGCTACGGTACACATATGTGTGCAGGTATCTTTTTTATAGAGTGACTTGAGTTCTTCAGGGTATATTCCCAGTAGGGGGATCACGGGGTCATATGGGAGGTCAATATTTCGAGCATTTAGGAATCACCATACTGTTTTCCACAGAGGTTGCACTAGTTTAC
>NW_007224099.1:0-1237 GCF_000164805.1 Carlito syrichta | reverse complement strand
CTCAAACACACACCAGCTCCTAGATTAGTGCAAATCTCACTGGAAATGTCGAGAGAGGAAATTAGTGGACACTTCAAACATAAAAACTCCTTAACTCCATCATTATTGTCCTTGAAAACATGTCTGGATTTTTAACTAAAAAGTATAAGCACCATGAGAAGGCTAGAAAACAACAACACACTCCCAAGGGGCAAAGAAATTATCAGAAGTAGAAGGAAGACTAAACTCTGACCTTTTCTTTTTCTCTCTTGCCAAATTCCTAACTAAGGGGCCTGAGAAACCACACCCGACAAAGACTACTCAGACTTCTTTATTAATCCTGTATAATGAGGCTTGCTTTCCAACCTGACTCTGGCATAACGTCACACAAAGATGAAGAAGAAAATCAAAGTATTTTACAAACCTGTCAAACCTTCTTCTGGGAACTCCCAGACTCCAGGCAACTTTAAAGACACCACCTAGTCTTTCTGAAGTCTGCTACTTAAGAAGCTTCATCTGTATATCAAGAAACTTCCTCTCAAAGCCCTGTACCCATACCTCATTTCCTCAGTAGCACTTCTCCTACTGATTTCAAAATTCCTTAGACAGAGCAAACCTTTGAATCCACCTGTGACATGCAAGCCTTCACTTGGAGATGTCCTGCCCTCCCGGGCCAAGCCAATGTAAACCTCACATGTATTGATTTATGGTTTCTTGTAACTTCTCTCTTTCTAAAATATATATAACCAAGTTGAAACTCAACCACCTCGAGCACATGTTCTTAGGATCTCTTGGGACAGTTTAATGGACCTCAGATCACTCACATTTGGTCAGAAAAAGTATCTTAGATACACATTTTAGAACTGCCATGGAAATTTTGAAAACAGGCAGGGGGAAAAGGAAATACTACGTTTAGGAGAAAATAGTAAGAGTTGCTGCAGAGTTGACACCAGAAACCCTGTCAGTCAGAAGATACTAAAGTTACATGTTTAAAATCATAATTAGAAGTTGAAGGAAGAAGAAGGAAGGAGGAGGAGGAGCAGAAGAAGGAAAAGAAGAAGAAAACAAAACACTGCCAATCCAAAATTCCATGTCCAGCTAAAGTCTTTCAAGAAGGACTGCAAAATAAAGTATCCTCTGACAGAAAGAACAAAAGGATGGAAAGAAGGAAGGAAGGAGGGCAGAAAGGAAGGAAGGAAGGAAAGAAGGAAGGAGGGAGGAAAGAAAGAGAGAGTGAAAGAAAGGAAGAAAGAAAAAA
>NW_007224098.1:0-4930 GCF_000164805.1 Carlito syrichta | reverse complement strand
AATTTCAGCAGAAGAATCCAGATCACCAAAATAAAAGCCCAAATCCAGAACATAGAAGACAAAAAGATAATACAAAAAATCAATGAAACAAAAAGCTGGTTCTTCGAAAGGATAAACAAGATTGATGGTCCTCTAGCTAGACTGACCAAGAAAAAACGAGAAAAAAACCAAATAAGCATAATCAGAAACACAAAAGATGAAGTCACATCTGACCCTGAAGAAATACAAAAGATCGTTAGAGACTACTACGTACACTTGTATGGAAACAAACTTGAAAACCATAAGGAAATGGAGGACTTTCTGACATCACACAACCTACCTAGGTTGGAACAAGAAGAAATTGAGACCCTAAATAGACCAATAACAATCAAGGAAATCGACTACGTAATAAGAAAACTTCCTACAAAATAAAGCCCTGGTCCAGTTGGCTTTCCAGCAGAATTCTACAAGACATTCAAGGAGGAGCTGATACCAATCCTACTGAAGGTACTCCAGGCGATTGAAAAAGATGGAACTCTCCCCAATTCATTCTATGAAGTCAACATCACATTGGTACCCAAGCCAGGTAAAGATCCAACAAAGAAAGAGAACTACAGGCCAATATCTCTGATGAACATAGATGCTAAAATTCTGAACAAAATCTTAGCAAACCGGATTCAGCAATACATCTCAAAAATCATCCACCATGACCAAGTAGGCTTCATTCCTGGCATGCAAGGCTGGTTTAACATTCGTAAAACCATAAATGTAATTAAATACATCAACAGATGTCAAAACAAAAACCACATGATCATATCATTAGATGCAGAAAAAGCTTTTGATAAAATCCAGCACCCCTTCTTGATAAAAACCCTTGAACATCTAGGCATACGGGGAACATACCTCAAAATAGTAAAAGCCATCTATGAGAAACCCACAGCCAGCATACTCCTAAATGGACAAAAATTGGAACCAATTCCCCTGAAAACTGGAACTAGACAAGGATGCCCACTCTCTCCCCTCCTGTTCAACATAGTATTGGAAGTCCTGGCTAGAGCAATCAGAGAAGAGGAGGCAATCAGAGGTATTCAAATAGGAAAAGAGGCAGTCAAGTTATCTCTCTATGCAGATGATATGATGGTGTACCTCGAAAACCCAAGAGAATCTGTCAAAGGCCTCCTTACATTGATAAAGGCCTTTGGCAAAGTCTCAGGATACAAAATAAATGTACAAAAGACAATCGCATTTCTCTACACCAATAATAAACAAACAGAAACCCAAATAAAAAACACAATTCCATTCACAATAGCCACAAAAAAAATGAAATACCTTGGCATCTTCCTAACCAGAGACGTGAAAGACCTTTACAATGAAAATTACAAAACACTGCTCAAAGAAATCAAAGCCGATATGAACAAGTGGAAAAATATCCCATGCTCATGGATCGGAAGAATCAACATTGTGAAGATGTCCATCTTACCTAAGGCAATCTACAAATTCAATGCAATACCCATTAAATTACCAACAACATTCTTCTCAGACCTAGAAAAAACAACACAGGAATTCATATGGAAACACAAACATCCAAGAATAGCCAGAACAATCCTCAGCGAAAAAAACAAAGCAGGTGGTATCACAATACCAGATTTCAAACTTTACTATAAAGCTACAATCATCAAAACAGCTTGGTATTGGTACAGGAACAGGCATATAGATCAATGGAACAGAATTGAGAATCCAGAAGCAAAACCTCAATTTCTCAACCAACTCATCTTCGACAAAGCCCCCACCACCTACCAATGGGGAGAGGAGAACCTATTCAGTAAATGGTGCTGGGAAAATTGCCTGACCACATGCAGAAGATTGAAACAGGACCCCTATCTATCCCCATGCACAAAGGTTAACTCCAAATGGATCAGAGACCTAAATGTAAAACCTCAAACCATAAGAACCTTAGAAAAGGAAGGAAATACTCTCATGGAAATCGGAACTGGCATCCAATTCCTGTACAAAACCCGAAACCCACAGGACTTAAGAGAGAAGATAGACAAATGGGACCTTATTAAACTGACAAGCTTCTGCAAAGCCAAAGAAACCATCAAGAGAGCAAGGAGACAGCCTACGACTGGGAAAAGTAATTGCCAACTCTAGGTCTGACAAAGGCTTAACATCCTGGATCTACAAGGAACTGAAGCGTACTGAAAAGAAGAAAACAAACAACCCCATTATAAAATGGGCAAAAGACATGAACAGACACTTCACAAAAGAAGACATTCGAGAAGCCAACAAACACATGAAGAAATGCTCAACCTCACTAATCATCAGGGAGATGCAAATCAAAAACGCAGTGAGATACCTCCTAACTCCAGTCAGAATGGCAATTATCAACAACTCAAAAAATAACAGCTGCTGGAGAGGGTGTGGTGAAAAGGGAACACTTCTACACTGTTGGTGGGAGTGTAAACTAGTGCAACCTCTGTGGAAAGCAGTGTGGCGATTCCTAAAAGCTCTAAAAATTGACCTTCCATATGACCCTGCAATCCCCCTACTGGGAATATACCCTGAAGAACACAAATCACTCTATAAAAAAGATACCTGCACACGTATGTTTATCGCAGCATTGTTCACAATAGCAAGAACCTGGAAACAACCATGCTGCCCATCAAAAGAGGACTGGATTAAAAAAATGTGGTACATATACACGATGGAATACTACGCAGCCATAAAAAAGAACAAAATCATGAATTTCGCTGCAACCTGGATGGAACTAGAGTCTATAATACTGAGTGACCTCTCACAGAAACAAAGATCAGAAGATCACATGTTCTCACTCATATAATGGACCTTGAACATCCAATGTAATACTATAAGAAAATGACTGACGGTACTGGGAAACTATGGGGGGGAGGGGGATGGGATTAACAGTAGCAAATATCTGTCTAGGGCTGGGAAAACACCTCTTATCAACAGGGTGCCTGAATGAAACGTAATTGTACACCTAACCCTTAACTGTACCCCACAAAACCATAATAAAACATACTGATTAAAAAATAAATAAATAAAGGAGCCAAGATTAAGGACTCATTTGAGTGCATTTGTGAAAGGTGCTAGCCTCCATGTACACTCTTCCAGCTCTGTATAGTAGATGAACCACTTTTCCCCGTCATTCAGTAGCTTTTGTATGATCCTGAAAGTCCACCTCCAAAAAATATCCAGTCCCAAGGATGCAAGAACTCCCTGGATGTAGGGCCCATTTTCTAGGGTAGAGCCTCAGACCTTATCTGATGTGTTTGACATCTGAAAACTCTGAGTACATGACTGTGCCAGGTAAATTGTATAAAAACACAGTACAGTGAATTAGAATGAAATTCAAGTGGTTTATGAATGGAGTGAAACGTCCCAGTGTCCATTCGTGCAATGTTTCTTCAATTTAAATAATTACTGTCCGCATCCACTATTTTGGCCCTATTTTTAAACCATCAATATTATTACTTACTTTATTTTTTTGTTTAAATCTACTCATCATACCTTAAAATATTTTTTAAGTTGATCTTGTGTCACTAATAACACACAGTATTGCTTTCCAAAGCACAATGCAATTCTAAGGAGAACTATAATTTGATTAAATTCTGTCTAAATCCTTTTCCCCCTTAAAGCTCTTATCCTGAAGCATAACTTACTCTTGGTACTTCCAGAGATTTAAAAACCTGTCAGTATCAAACCAAGAGTCTTCTTCATATAATTAGAATTGGAAGTGAATCCAAAACAGAATGTGGTTCAATGATTTTCATTTGTTTTCAGATACTTCCTTAAATTATTTTATTTTGCACAAGAGGAATTGCTTCTGGGTCAGATGAATAGAATTGGAAGCAAGAATTAATTTCAAATACCAATTGTGTCACTGGCCAGTTGAAGGACTTTTAACAAGCTATCTGAGCATAAGTGTTTCCTTATTTAAAATGGGCTACAATAAATGCCAGCTTCACATAAAAGCATGTTGATATATGTACATAGCAACTCTATTCATACTAGCCAAACAAGATATCCCAGATGGTCTTTTGTGGGGAAATGTTTACATAATAACTGATATACGTCCATAACATGGGATACTGTCTAGCAATAAAAAGAATCAAACTATTGGTGTAGACAATAACCCGGATGAGTGTTCAGCGATTATGCAGAAAAGAAAAAGAAATCCCTAAAAGCTACAACTGTAGAATTTCATTTGAGTAGATTTCTACTGTTTGATTTAATTTATATAAAGTTCTGTCTTTGTTTTGTTTCGTTTTTGTTTCTGCTTTTGTTTTTGTTTTTGTTTTAGTCAGGGTCTCACTCTGTCATCCAGGATGAAGTGCAGTGGCACAATCACGGCTCATTGCAACCTCGACCTCTTGTGCCCTAGCAATCCTACCACCTCAGCCTTCTGAGTAACTGAGACTACAGGCACTAACCACTACATAGGTTTTTTCTTTTTCTTTTTCTTTTTTTAAGAGGTGAGTGCTTGTTATATTGCCTAGGCTAACCTCAAACTCCTAGATTCAAGTGAGCCTCCTGTCTTGATCTCCCAAAGTTATAGGATTACAGGCATGAGTCACTAGTCTTGATTCATTTATATATTATTCTTGAAACAACAGATATAAATTAGAGAAGAGATGATTTGTTTTCAAGGGATTATGAATGGAGAAAGATAGTGAGAGGGATTAACATGGAAAAGGGTGTTTTATAAAAGAACATTAGAGAGCCTCCTGATGATGAAAATGTCTTGTATCTTGAGTATGGTGGTGAATATACAAACCTACATATATGATAGAATTGCATAAAACTATGTACACACACAGGAGTACAAATGGAAAGGAAAATCCCAATAAGATTGGTTAATTGTATTAACGTCAGTATCCAGGTTGCCACATTGAGCTATAGTTTTGCAAGATGTCACCACTGTGAGAAACTA
>NW_007224097.1:0-8729 GCF_000164805.1 Carlito syrichta | reverse complement strand
TCTTTTCCTTTTATATCTACTTTGTTTAGGTGAATTATTATGTGCCTGGGAGTTGGTCTTCTCATTTGTTGTCTTGCAGGGGTTCTCTGAATCTCTTGTGTTTGACTTTTTTCATCCTTAATGAGATGAGGGAAGTTTTTTGAATGATTTCATGAAATGTTTGTTCCAGTGTGGCTTCTGTTTCTCTCTCTGCCTCAGGAAGCCCAATTATTCTTAGGTTTGGTCTCTTGAAGTGATCATTCATCTCTTGCAGGTTTTGTTCTGTCTTTTTGAGCTTCTTTTCTATGCTTTTGATAGTTTGGGTTAGTTCTGTGTTTTGGTCTTCGAGCTCTGAGATTCTTTCTTCTGCTTGACTGATTCTGCTTTCCATGCTTATTAGTCTGTTGTTCATTTCCATCACAGTATTCTTTACTGCTGTCATTTCTGACATCAGCTCCTTCCTATTTTCCTCTTGTCTCTCCTCAATTTTTAAAATTCTCTCCATTAATGTCTTGATGTCTGGGTTTGCTGCATGTAACCAGTCATTCTGGGGGCTCTTTATTGTTTGTGTTCCTGAATCTGTTTTCGCAGTGTCTGATTTCCCCGGGGTCTAAGACCAATATTCTTCTTTTGGTTTTTCTTCATTTGTGCAGTTTTTCGCCCTCCCTACTTTTTCCTTCATTCCACATCACTGTCTTCTTTAATTCTGTTATTCAGGGGTAAAGGGATTGGTTTTACTTCTGTTTGTTCAATCTCCTATTCTTTATATTTGTTCTCTTACTTTGTTCAATTCTGAAGTTGCACTGTAGGGTGGAGGTGGTCCTTTTTGCAGTTTTGAAATTTACTTTAGGGTAGAGCTGTGATTCAAAATCTGTCTGCAGGTCCTGGTATTCGCTGACAGGTGTGCAGATAATGTAGGACCCACTTCCCACTGCCCTGGTATCTGTCCGTGCAGTGGGGCTATAGGTTTACTCCCTGAAATAAAATGTGGTTAGCAGAGGGGAAAGAATGGAGCAGATAGTGGGTTGAAGAGGGAGTGGAGAGATAAAGGAGTAAGGGGGGAAACAAATGAGTGTGCCAACAAATAGAGAGAGAGGCCTATACTGAAACTAATAAAAACAATAGACCACAGCTACAGACGAACCAACTCTCATACAAAAAAATAAAAAATAAAACCTATAGTGATGCTAAAATACAAGCTAACCAACCACATTGTTAGTGTGCTGTTCCTCTATACAAAGATATGGTTTACAGAGAGAAGAAAAGGAAAAAGAAAAAAGGGAACAATACAATAGGAATAGAATTAAGTCATTAAACTAATAGAATCAGTGAAGCACACTCTGAGACATTTCGTTTAAGTCCAATGTCCTTTCAGGTCTGATTTCTAGTTTTCTTTTCAAGCTGGTAAATTAGTTTGCAGTTAGGGTCAGTTGCCCCTGGTCTGCTGTGAAGGACAGTTCAGATTACCCTCCGTTCAGCACTCTGGTCTCTCTGGTCTATGTCTTTATCCAGCTTGTTTCTCCCATTTCGGTGTTGTTACCTTGAATCGCCAGCAGGTGGTGCTGTCTCAGTTGCTCACCCCAGAGGTGGTGGGGCCGGACAGGAACAAGATGGCTGCCTACCTCAGAGCAGCAACAGGAGCCTTTCGCAGGGCAGGCAGGACAGTCTCGGTCACAGGAGAGGTGCCAGCAATCCCAGCAGATCTTCCTGAAGGGGTTTGATGTGGATTGCCTCGGGCCGGGTGGTGTGATGTTCTACGGCTGTCACAGAGGCCATGGCATCAGCGGCGGGGGCAGACCGTTTGTGCCGCAGTGACTGTCCAGTCTGTTGAGATGTTTCAGCGGTGGCAATGGCCGAGCTCTGTATGAAGAGCAGGCTACGATGTTGGGGTCCCCAGCCCCCCGGGGCGAAAGTCAGAGACCCACTGCAGATCTCCTTTGCAGAGGGCTTCAGAGACCGGGTTGCCCCATCACCATCTTGCCGCTTCTTCGATCCAGTATCATCTTTCTATAACATCTTTCTTGATTCTTGCTCCTTCTTGGTATAATTATTATTATTTTTAACCACCACAATAATTTTTAATTTATTTTCTCTCATTTTCCATTTTATGCTGCATTATGAATTGTTGAAAGTCAACAATCTTACAATATTAATGATGACAAGAACAACAACAGAATGAGCACTACTGGTGGATTTTGGGGACTGAGTGACTGGTTGTGACATGATTATAAAGAATCACTCTGAAAGCTTTGTGTGGGCTAGGATATAAGACAAAGACCAACTCTTGTAATGAGCTAGGTGAGATGTGATGCTAGTTTAAATTAGCGTGGTTGTGGGAGAGGTGGGAGAAACGTTGTTGATAGAATTCGCTGAAAAATAAGTGCTGTGGGGTGTGAAAGAAGGAAAATAATAGAGTCAAGGATTTTGGTCTAATCAAACAAATGGGTAATCACATATTAAAACTCAAAGGCTGTGGGATCAGTGAGTTTCAGGGGAGTGTGGGGTATCAGGAGTTGAGTTCCGACTTGTTAAGCCTCAGATGTCTACCAGACAGCTAAGTGAAAATGTTCAGCTAGTCATTAAATATGAGACCAAAAGTTAGGGAAGAGGTCTGGGATGGTATAAATTTGAAAGCTAGTATATAGAAGACATTTCAAACCAAGAGATAAGAGATCATCTAGGAATAAGAGTAGGTGAAGAAGAAAAGGTCAAGGCTTGTGGACTTCAACATTTAGAATTATGGAGATGAGAAGAAACCAGTAAAAAGGCCTGGGAAAAACTGACTAGTCATGTAGATAGATCACCAGAAGAGCCAAGAAAAAAAGTGTTGAAGGAGAAAGTTATTCAATATTTCATATGTTTTTAATAAGATATGAGGAAAACTCAGACTTGATCATAATTTTTAAACAAAACCTTGCCATTCAATCATTCATTCATCTTTCATGTGCTCCAAGAGTATACTTGAGAAACTTTAAAATATGGGTATGGAAAATCCAAATACAATATGAAAACAAAAAAAAACCAAACAGATAGGTTACAGGAAATAAGTGGGGATCTCTTTACTAATCTCAGAATAAAGATTCATCCACCAGAGAAATTTGAGCTAAGGGGTGAAATGAGTGGATGAGTGGAGGTGGTGTCCACCTTTATATACTGTGGGAGAATTGATCAGCTCATTTTCTGGAATTTTCTTCAGTAAAAAGATAAGATGCTATTAGTTTAAACTCTCACAGTGTAGCTCTTCTCTGAAGCCTTATTGAACATTTCTGTAAAACAATTAATTGTTGAGTGAAAGAAGTCAGAAGAAGTTTGTTTGACTTGACTAGAAATGGTAGAGTGGATTTCAGTAGCATCTGATATTCATTGGCACTATGTCAACATGCATGCATAATGACATTTTTACAGAAGGTTAATGCATGTATTATGTAAGCATGGCTTACTTTAAAGCTGTGCAAATTTTTTCCAAGAAATAAAAAAGAAAGCCAGCCTCTATTCTATTATCACTGAATTTAAAACTCTAGTACAAAACAGTTGAAATTACAAATAAAATACATTTAAAAATATAACTATGAAGAGTAAAATTATTCTTTAAAAATTTTTTGCAGTTGTTGAGCTTATTGTTTCCAATTGAAATAATTAAAAATAAGAAACATTTTCAAATGTTTCTAAGTTCAAATGCACAAATGGGGAGACATTTATGTCCTACTTATCTCCCTAGTTGGTTTGTCTTTCTTCCCAGGCGATAACCATAATTACTAGTTAAAATGAAGTATTTTAAGTTTATATTAACAGTTATTTGTTGAGTGACTTCCACATACAGGATGCTGTGTTGAGTGCTATGGTATCTGCCTTAAAGGATGTTTTAAAAACATTGTATCTGGTTTATAGACAACTCTGGACAATATGTTGCTGTGACCCAAAGTCCACAGCTGTAACACTACAACTCCACTCTGGTGACTCTGAAGAAGAGGAATGAAAGGAAAACCCTTCATTGAGCAGAACTTCAAAACTCAAAGGAGAAATTGCTCAGGGTATGACTCTACACTGGTTCACAGTCAGTGGCTATTGATTAGATTGGTCTGGAAATTTGAAGGAACACAGTTGGAAAGTTGATGACAAAGTGGTAAAAGTTAAGAGCATGTTTGATAGATGTCTATGAATGGGCAAAGAGTGTGAAATCATTGTGCCCCACGTGAATGCTCAACAGAGCAATCTCAGCAAAGGAGAAGCTTAATAATAAGACGGACAAGATGACATGTTCTATCTTCAGCCATTCTTGTTCTTGGCCAGTGGGCTAAAAAATTGTCCATGCCAGTGGGAATGCAGTGTATGCGTGAACTCAGCAAATGGGCTTCCAATAACCAAGAGCAAGTAACTCTGGGCATTCACCACTGCTGAATGTCCAATCTTCCCAAGTGGTAGCAACACTCAGCCTCTAATCTGGCACCATTCTCTGTGGCCACCAGCCAGTCAACTGTGGTGGACTTGTTTACACTGGATTGCTTTTCTCTTGGACAAGAGCCAGGATTTGTTTTCATTGGAGCAGACACTATGCTGGATGTAGTTTTGCCTCTGTTTCCTCAATTGTTCTTTTAAAACATGGACCTACAGATGACTTAGTCACTGTAATGGCAATCCACACAGCACTTTTTCTGACTAAGTAACTCATTTTATAGCAACTAAAGTGTGACAGTGGGCTTATAATTGTGAAATTAGCTGGTTTAACCATTTTTTAAAATCACCTTGAAGTAACTGACTTCATAGATGTACAAAGTGACATCTTGAAGATTCAGTTTGGCTGCTGCCCATTTTGTCAACACCCTGCAAACTTGGATAACCATCAGAATATGGTATATGCTCTAAATCAGTCATGAATATATGATGGTGTTTTTCCCATAGTCAGGATTCACAGTGTGGGATTCAAGGTGTAGCAATGGGAATGACTTCTTTCACTGTTACCTATAGGAATCTAATAGTGCAATTCTTGTTTCTCTCCTCTTAACTTTGGGTTGTGCTGGTCTAGAGGCGTTAGTTCCCAAGAGATAAATGCTTCCACCAGGGCCTGAGAATTCCCCTGTCCACTGGAAACTGAGATTCCCTGATCCTTCCAGGTCCTTATACCTGTTGATAAACAGGCAAATAAGAAGGTTACTGTACTGATTATGGTGACTGATCTTAACTAACATGATAAAATTGATTTTCTACAGCACAATAGGTTAAAGAGGTGTCAGTCTGGAAATTTAGGGAATCATCTGGGACAGTTCTTAGTACTTTTAATTTCTGTGATTAAAGTCAACAGAAAAAAATTACAACAATCTCATACAGACAGAATGACTAATCGTCTGACCCTTGAGGAATGAAAATGTGGGTCAGCCTAGCTACCAAGGTGCTTGCTGAAGAAAAAATATACATTAAATTGGTAGTGAGAGTGAGATATTGTGAATATTAGCTGTTATCATGCATTTCATTTTTAGAATGAGGATTATAATAATCAAAGCTTTTCTTCCTTATTTGGATATAAAAATATTTGTGTCTTTAAGGGCATTTTTTCTTTCCTTCTCCCATTCCCCTCTGATCTAACATGACATTTGATAGTAATAGCTAACCTCATATCTTAGTATAAATTATAGAATATCAGGAAGGAATATAACTGAGTAGAGGACAAATGAACATCATCTAAATATGGAGAGTGATTCTGCATCCTTTTTTTTTAGGGAGAATATTTGCATATTTTTGGTTACACATGGAACAGTTGTGTCAGGTTAAGTGAATATATAATTTTGATATTTTTATGTAGTTAAGTATTGTTAAAAAGAGATATATATGATGCCAAATTAATAAAGAATGGACTGTCATAATTTTTAGGGTGTTCACTTAGCTAGTTGCAGGCTACTTTGCTAGAATTCTCTTCTCTTTATGGTTCTGGGTTGGGGTTGACCACAAGAGAAATTTTTGGAGGATTTGAAGATAGAAGAGAAGCAGCATATGTTTACACACAGAAGGCTGATCAAGCATTAGACACAGTTGTACCCACTTGTGCATTGCTGTGGATCTATAGGCTCACCACCAGTTTTTGTTGACTTTAAAAATTATTCTTTGAATCCTGGAAAACATTTGTTCACAGCTCCACGGTGAAGTACACCAGATCTGCAGGAAAATGGCATCTCTGAAGTTGGAGGCCAGAGTCTCGGAGGAGATGTGAAACCAAGGAAGTTTCTGGTGAAAGATAGATGTGGGTTTGTTTATCCTGATAGATTCAAGCTCATCCCCATGGATTCCAGTTTGTCCTTGACCTTTCTTTATTTATATTTATCTTCCCTTCCTGATTACCGACTCAGTTTATTTCAGGCCCAGTACTATATGCAGAGGTAACAGATGGGTTTGAAGTAAACAAATCTCTACATAAGCCCTTATATTATCCACAGATTCTGTTATTCTAATGAAACCAAACTAATAAACATTCTAGTCAGAGAGATACAAGTGTACAAAAGGAACTAAAGATAGTATGTTTAAGTCTCTGATCCACTAAGAGTGTATTTCTGTGTATGGTGATGGATAGGTGTCCTGTTTCATTCTTCTACATGTGGTCAGCCAGCTTTCCCAGCACCATTTTCTGAGTAGGTTATTCTCTCCCCAGTGGTTTTTGGTGGAGGTTTTGTCTAAGATGAGCTGGTTGAGATATTGAGGTTTTGCTTCTGGAATCTCTATTCTATTCCATTGGTCTATATGCCTGTTCTTGTATCAATGTAAAATCTCAAACTATAAGAATCTTTGAAAACACTGGAAACATCCTTACAGAAATTGAAAATAGACAAGTGGGGCCTCATTAAACTGAAAAGCATTTGCAAAGCAAAAGAAACCATTAAGAGAGTGGGGAGAAAAAAATATTTGCCAGCTGTATTTCTGAAAAAAAAAGCATAACATCCAGGATCTACAAGGAAATCAAATGTGCCAAAAGGCAAAAGCAAAACAATAACAACAACAACAACAACAACAAAACAAAAAAACCCAAACAGCCCTATTAAAAAGTGGGCAAAAGATATGAATAGACACTTCTCAAAAGAAGACATATGAGCAGCCAATAGATACATGAAAACGTGCTCAACCTCACTAATCATCAAAGAAATGCAAATCAAAACCACACTGAGATACTACCTAACTCCAGTCAGGATGGTCCTCATCAAAAAAAAAAAAAGATGCCAGAGAGGATGTGGTGAAAAGGGAACACTCTACACTGTTGGTGTGAATGTAAACTAGTAAAACCTCTATGGAAAACAGAGTGGTGATTCCTAAAAAATCTAAAAGTTTCCCTTCCATATGACCCAGCAATCCTCCTTCTGGGAATATACTCAAAGGAACTCAAATACTTCTACAAAAAAGATATCTGTGCACACATGTTTATTGCAGCACTATTCACAATAGCAAAAACATGAAACCAACCGTGCTGTCAATAGAAAAGTGAACTGGATTTTAAAAAATGTGATGCATATACATGATGGAATGTTATGCAGCTATGAAGAAGGACAAAATTATGAACTTCATAGCACGGATTTATAGTCCATCATACTCAGTGATCTATCACAGAAACAAAGAACTGAGCACCACATATTCTCACTCATAAGTGGACCCTGAACAATTATTATAAAAATACATGAAAGGGAGTGGCAGTAGCAGGTCATTGCCGGGGTGGGTGGGGAGGGAACATGACACTAGTAAAGGTACCTGAGCCCAAATCAGGGGAAGTGAGAACCAATGGGAGGCCCAAACTTCACCTGTACAATGAGCACTTATGTACTTAGCCTTGAATTATACTCCACATCTTTTTTTAATTTATTTTTTTATTTTTGAGTTGGAGTTTTACTGTGTTACCCAGGCTGGAGTGCAGTGGCACTTCAAAACCACCTCGACCTCAACCTGCTGGGTTAAGGTGATCCTTCCACCTCAGTGTTCCAAGTAGCTGGAACTACAGGCACATCTTTAAAAGAAAAAAAAAAGAAAAAAAGATGAATATGTATATAGAGTAACACATTCTAGCGTATTGGAATCACAGGAGAACAGGAGAGAGAAAAGAGGAGGGGGAAGACAGAGAGAGAGAGAGAGCCACTGCACTGACCTAGGGGATATTGAAAAAGACTTCATGGAGGGGATGGCATTCAATCCTCTGAACTTGGAAGAATGAATGGGATTTCTTCTGACATGATAAGGGAATAAAAACAGAGATAAGAAAGTTATGTGCTGCATATTCAATGACTGCCAAGTAGTAGTTCAGTGGGAAACAAGGCAGGCACAATTCCTGGTGTTTTGGAATGCATCGTCTATCAGGGATGATTCATTCTGAAATGCAATGCACTCCATCTACTGAAATGTTCTAAGTATGTACTACATATCTTGCCCTGATTGTAACTAAATGCCACTTGAATAACTAGCTGAATCTTGAACTCCCTAATATTTTCCCAATATGGTTAATTTCTGAGAAATATGGCTAATACGGTGTAAGGAAAAAGTCTCTTGGCTTTTGGTTTTCCACCCTTGCTTCCCATTCTCACTCCTCTACCAGCTGCTCTTTGCCATCTGTATCCACTATTCGATGGAAACAGCTGTTGCATAGGCCACCAATGCTCTAATTGCCTGATCTCATAGATATGTGCTAGTCCTTATTTTATTTGACATTACTTTGCCATTTGACATTGTGGTCATTTCTTTCTTCTTCTTTTTTTTTTTGAGTTGGAGTCTCACTCTGTCGCCCAGAC
>NW_007224096.1:0-320 GCF_000164805.1 Carlito syrichta | reverse complement strand
AAACAAAAAAACCCAAACAGCCGTATTAAAAAGTGGGCAAAAGATATGAATAGACACTTCTCAAAAGAAGACATATGAGCAGCCAATAGATACATGAAAACGTGCTCAACCTCACTAATCATCAAAGAAATGCAAATCAAAACCACACTGAGATACTACCTAACTCCAGTCAGGATGGTCCTCATCAAAAAAAAAAAAAGATGCCAGAGAGGATGTGGTGAAAAGGGAACACTTCTACACTGTTGGTGTGAATGTAAACTAGTAAAACCTCTATGGAAAACAGAGTGGTGATTCGTAAAAAATTTAAAAGTTTCCCTTCC
>NW_007224095.1:0-7030 GCF_000164805.1 Carlito syrichta | reverse complement strand
CTCCTCTACCAGCTGCTCTTTGCCATCTGTATCCACTATTCGATGGAAACAGCTGTTGCATAGGCCACCAATGCTCTAATTGCCTGATCTCATAGATATGTGCTAGTCCTTATTTTATTTGACATTACTTTGCCATTTGACATTGTGGTCATTTCTTTCTTCTTTTTTTTTTTTTTTTGAGTTGGAGTCTCACTCTGTCGCCCAGACTGGAGTGCAGTGGCTGCTCCCAGCCACCGCAGCCTCGACCTGCTGGGCTCCAGCGATCCTTCCACCTCAGCCTTCCAAGTAGCTGGAACTACAGGCGCGCGCTACCACACCTGGATAATTTTTTGATTTATTGTAGAGATGAGGTATCACCAAGTTCTCCAGGTGGGTCTCGAACTCACGGGCTCAGGCAGTCCACTCACCTCAGCCTCCCAAGGCGCGGGATTACAGGCTGAACCACCGAGCCCGGCTTTTTCTTCTTTAAATTATCTCAGCATCTGACACTATTTTCTCCTGGGTTTCCTTTTACTTCTCTGCTTCTTCTTAATTGGCTCTATTTTTATATTCAATATTTGGTTAATGACAACTGAAAGTGCCAAAAATGACTTGTAAGTCAATTTATCACTCTTTTTATCGATCATTTTGTGCATCTGATTGGTGATTGTGTCCTGTGACAATAAATTCTTAAAGTCCTTTGTTATTTATGTCCTCTTATTCAGTTTGACACTCTCTGTCTTATAGTTAAGCCTACAAAGCTTATTCCCTGGCCCCTACGGGACCCTCCTTTCTATCTACTTGCTCTGTTGTTTCTTTCTCCAACCCATTTTTCACATGGCGACCAGGCACGTATTTCTAAAATGCAAATACGGTAGTGTAAGTACTCTTCTTAATCTTCAGGGACCTCCAGATTAGTACTAAATTTCTTAAAATGGCATGGAAAGCCCTGCATGATTTGACACCTGAATACCTTTTAGTATTCAAATTCTAATACATGCTCTCACCTCTCCAACCATGTTAAGTAATGTAAACTTCTCCAAAGATTCTATAATCTCTTTATCTCCCTAAAAAATCTCTCTCTTCATCTACTCAGCTAACACCTAGTCATGCTTTAGTAATAAGTTTTAGGGTCATTATTAGCTTATTCTTTTACTCAGTCAAGATGGATTGACCACCTTTGATGTGCCAGATGTTGTTACCTTTCTTCTTCACAAAGTCTTCCCTATTAGTTACTCTTTTCTCCCTTGGCTTTCCTTCCTATTATTTCTGGCTCTCCATGAAATAGCACCTGATATTCACTGTTATCCATTGAAATTTGTGTTTCAATGCATAACTCTGTAATTTACACCTGTAATTAACATCTTGTGCACACATGCCTCTTTGCAATCAGCTATGAAATAATTGGTGATTCTCTTGTTCGTGTCTCCTTCTCTCCTATTATGCTGTAAGCTCATTGACGGCAAGAATTGTATCTTTGTAGCGTATGTGCTCGCATTGGTTAGTATGATTTCTGCTATTTTATAATTTCTTAATACAGTTTTCTAAAAAGAAATGATTTAAAATAAAAAAACCTTCATGGAATAAATTATCTCATCTCTCTGGACTCCATCTTTAAAACACAAAACGATAAACGCTAGAGTAATAATTGCTTTGAACATTATATGAGTTTTCTGGAAATTCAGATGAGACACTATAGGAGAACGTCTTTATTTATTTATTTATTTTGAGTTGGCGTCTCACTCTGTCGCCCAGACTGGAGTGCAGTGACCACTCCCGGCCACCGCAGCCTCAACCTCCTGGGCTCCGGCGACCCTTCCACTCAGCCTTCCAAGTAGCTGGAACTACAGGTGCGTGCTACTACGCCCAGCTAATTTTTTGATTTATTGTAGAGATGAGGTCTCGCCAAGTTGCCCAGGCGGGTCTCTCACCTGCAGGCTCAGGCAATCCACTCACCTCAGCCTCCCAAAGCACGGGATTACAGGCTGAACCACCGAGCCCAGCTGGAGAAAGTATTTTATAAACTGAAAAACATTATTGCTTTAGCTCACTTTGGTTACAAGGAGTAGGGTTGTCCAGGTAACTTTAAAGAATGATTTTAAGGAAAGAGCATAACTGCAGTTCTTCCCCAGGGCTAAGTTAAGTCTTTTTCATCAGCCTTTCTCTCTGCTTTTTACAGTGTTTCTAGTGCTGTCACATCCTCATGCTGCTTTTGTGGATTTTATTACCTCCGTCACAGAGACTCCAGTTATCTCTGTTTGGTGGGCCACCAAACAGGGATAGGAGAATTTACAAAATAGCGTTTCCATCAATATAATTGTCTCTGTCTCTCTTCTTGGCATCTTTCATTTGACACTCCTATTCTTTCACAGTATCTCTAGCTTACTTTGCAAGCCTGTTTAACTTTCTTCTCATATCCAATTCTTGCTTTTGTATAGGAACCATTTAGATCTACTTTTCTACTTCATAGCTTCTGCTAGCTCAGAAGTTTTATTTCCTAAATAAGTTTGTTTTCTGCATGACTTTTTTATAGCCTCGAAGTCACTTTTCTAGATATCTCCTTAATTTCAATCCTGGAAACAGAGTCATTCTTCCTATATTTTCAATTTCAAATAGTTGGCCAAGCTTTGGACTACTTTTTTTTTTTTGGTGCCAAATCATCTCCTTGATCTGTTCAGCCTATCCATAAGATGCTGACTCCAGGTCCTATCATCTAGGATACTGCTGGGTCACATAGTACTTGACAATGGTCTTAAATGTTAGGGCACTGACTGACAACATGACTGGCACATTTAGTATAATTTTATATGCCTAGATTTTTCTTGTTGAATAACTATGATGATGCTAAAATCTATACAGGTGTATATGATGAAATTGATGAAAAATTCTCCAAAAGCAGGGGGATTACATACACTCTCACATATAGGCATGCCTTATTCTATTGCAAATCTACTTCATTGCATTCCACAGGTCCTGCATTTTTACAAATCAAAGATTTGGGGCAACCCTGCAAGCCTTATTGACACAATTTTTTCAAACAACCTGTGCTCAATTTATGTCTCTGTGTCACATTTTCATATCTCTCACTCTATTTCAAACTTTAAAAAATTATTATTATATCTGTTATAGTAATCTGTGATCAGTGATTCTTGATTTTGGTATTGCAATTGTTTTGAGGTGCCATGAACCATGCCCATTTAAAACAACAAACTTAATGAATGTTATATGTGTTCTGACTGTTCCACCAGCTGGCCACTTTCTCATTTCTTTCTCTCTTCTCAACCCTCCCTATTCCACGAAACACAGCAATACTAAACATTAGGCCAATTAATAACCTTACAATGACCTTTAAGTGTTCAAGTAAAAGGAAGAGTCACATGTCCCTCACTTTTACTCAAAAGTTAAAAATAATTAAGCTTTGTGTAAAAAGTATGATGAAAGCCTGAAAGGTAGGCCAAATGGTTGGTCAAGTTGTGAATACAACATAAAAGTTCTCGAAGGAATTTAAAAGTGCTACTTCAGTGACACACAAATGATAAGAAAGTGAAATAGCCTTGTTGCCGATATGGAGAACGTTTTAGTGGTCTGGGTAGAAGATCAAACCAGACTCAACATTGATTAAGCAAAAGCCTAATTGAAAGAAAAGTCCTAACTTTCTTCGATTCCGTGAAGGCTGAGAGAGCTGAAGAACCTACAGGAGAGAAGTTTGAAGCCAGCAGAGGTTGATTCATGAGGTCTAAGAAAAGAAGCCATATTCAGAACATAAAAGTGCAAGGTGAAGCAGCAGTTGCTGATGTAGAAGTGACAGTAAGTTATCCAGAAAATCTAGCTAAAATAATAGATGAAGGTGGTTACACTAAACAACAGATTTTCAATGCAAACAAAACAGCTTTATATTGGAAGATGATGCCACCTGGGACTTTTATAACTAGAGAGGAGAAGTCAACACTTGGCTTCAAAACTTCAAAGGATTCTCCCATAGGGGCTAGTGCAGCGACTTAACTGAAGCAATGCTATTTATCATTCTAAAAATTCTAGAAACCTTAAGGATTATGCTAAATCTACTCTTCCTGTGCTCTATAAATGGAACAACAGAGCCTCTATAAAACCATATCTGTTTACAGCATGGTTTAGCTAAACATTTTAAGCCCACTGTTGAGACCTATTGCTCAAGTAAAGAAATTCTTTCAAAATGTCACTGCTCACTAACAATGCACTTTATCATCCAAGAGCTCATATGCTGTTTTTAAGGAGATTAATGTTGTCATATGTTAAATTGTTTTCAAGGCGATTAATGTTACATTCATGCCTGCTAACAAAATATCCATTCTGAAACTCATGAATCAGAGAAGTAATTATGACTTTCAAGTCTTATTATTTAAGAAATACATTTTATAAAGATATAGCTGCCTTAAATAGTGATTCCTCCAATGAATCTGGGCAAAGTCAACTGAAAATCTCCTGGAAAGGATTGGCCATTTAAATGCCATTAAAACCATCCATGATTCATGGGAGGAGGTCAAAATATCAATATTAACAGTATTATGGAAAAAGTTGAGTCTGACTACCATGAAAATGACTTTGAGATACTCAAGACTCCAGTGGAAAAAGCGACTTCAGATGTGGTAGAAACAGCAAGATAACTAGGCTTAGAAGTGAAGCCTGAAGATGTGATGAAATTGCTGCAATCTTATTACAAAATTTAGATGAAGAGTTGCTTCTTGTGGATGAGTAAAGAAAATGGTTTCTTGAGAAGGAATCCACTCCTAATGAAGATGCTATGAACATTATTGAAACAATAGCAAAGGATTTTGGATATTATATACACTTAGTTAATACAGCAGCAGCAGGGTTTGAGATAATTGACTCCAATTTGGAAAGAAGCCCTACTGTGGTAAAATGCCATCAAATATCATTTTATGTCACAGAGAAATCTTTCATAAAATTGACAGTCTTTTAAAAAATTACCACAGCCACCCTAGCTTTCAGTAGCCACCACCCAGATTGTCAGCAGCCACTAACTCTCCACCGGCAAAAGATTATAACACATCTGAAGGCTCAAATTGCTAGCGTTTTTTCACAGTAAAGCATTTTTAAATTTAAATATGTGTTTCGTTTTTTAGACATTATTCTATTGCATACTCAGTAGACTAAAATGTAAATGTAACTTTTATATGCACAAAGGAAGCAAAAAATCGCATGACTCATTTTATTGCAATATTCACTTTAATTTGGTGATGTGAAACAAAACCTGTAATATCTTAGAGGTAGACACATATTATTTGTTAAAGTAAAATTGACTTGTCCTATCTAGAATTCATGTTTGGTATGTTTCAGGATTTTTTCCACAGTTTATATTTTTACTTCTATATTCAGAACTTTCTTAACGAAATAAACAGAGATGTTTGCAAAACTATGTACAAAGACATTTGTGGCTATGTAGTTGCGATAGTGAAACACTAGAGGAAATCATGATTTCAAATGGCTGAAAGCCATTAGTCAAGGATTTTGTCTGTCTTGTCAACTACTTTATACTCAGTACCTAGAAAACAACATATGCACCAGCAAATAGAAAATGTTTGATAAATACTTGTTAAATTTATATTGAAACTTTATTATGGATAATTTTTGGTCTTTACATTTATAGAATCCTCCCAATTTATAGAGCAGGAAGCATTCAATCAGTTAGGTTACTTTCCCAAGATCATGCAGTTAATTATGCAGTAGGGATTTCAACACCATTCATTTTAATTTCAGAGCATATTTTCTTAACCACTAATCTACATTGACTCTGACTAACCTTTCTCTCTTTTTATTTAGTATTCATTAAAGAAGAATAGTAATTCATAGTTAATACCTAAATATTGGAGTATCAACCCCAAATTTATTTTTTTATTATTTTATTTTTTTATTTATTTATTTTTTATGAAGTTGTGGGGTACAGTTAAGGGTTAGGTATACAATTACAATTCATTCAGGCACCCTGTTGATATGAGGTGTTTCCCCGTTCCCAGACAGATATTTGCTACTGTTAATCCCATCTCCCTCCCCCCACCATAGTTTCCCAGTACGGTCAGTCATTTTCGTATAGTATTGCACTGGATGTTTAAGATCCATTATATGAATGAGAACATGTGATATTCGGATCTTTGTTTTGTGTGAGAGGTCACTCAGTTTATAGACTCTAGTTCCATCCAGGTTGCTGCGAAATTCATGATTTTGTTCTTTTTTATGGCTGTGTAGTAGTCCATCGTGTATATGTACCACATTTTTTTAATCCAGTCCTCTTTTGACGGGCAGCATGGCTGTTCCACGTTCTTGCTATTGTGAACAACGCTGCGATAAACATGCGTGTGAAGGAATCTTTTTTATAGAGTGATTTGTGTTCTTCAGGATATATTCCCAGTAGGGGGATTGCAGGGTCATATGGGAGGTTGGTATTTAGAACTTTTAGGAATCGCCACACTGCTTTCCACAGAGGTTGCACTAGTTTACACTCCCACCAACAGTGTAGAAGTGTTCCCTTTTTACCACACCCTCTCTTTGCAGATGATATGATTGTATACTTTGAAAACCCAAGAGAATCTGTCAAAAACCTCCTTACACTGATAAAGACCGTTGGCAAAGTCTTAGGTTACAAAATAAATGTGCAAAAGACAATCACATTTCTCTACACCAATAATAACCAAACAGAAACCTAAATAAAAAACACAATTCCATTCACAATAGCCACAAAAAAAATGAAATACCTTGGCATCTTACTAACCAGAGACATGAAAGACCTTTACAAGGAAAACTACAAAACACTGCTCAAAGAAATCAAAGTTGACACAAACAAGTGGAAAAATGTCCCATGCTCATGGATCGGAAGAATCAACATTGTGAAGATGTCCATCTTACCTAAGGCAATCTACAAATTCAATGCAATACCCATCAAATTACCAGCACCATTCTTCTCAGACCTAGAAAAAACAATGCAGGAATTCATATGGAAACACAAACGTCCAAGAATAGCCAGAACAATCCTCAGCAAAAAAAAAACCTTCTTAAT
>NW_007224094.1:0-6948 GCF_000164805.1 Carlito syrichta | reverse complement strand
CTGATCTCATAGATATGTGCTAGTCTTATTTTATTTGACATTACTTTGCCATTTGACATTGTGGTCATTTCTTTCTTCTTCTTTTTTTTTTTTTGAGTTGGAGTCTCACTCTGTCGCCCAGACTGGAGTGCAGTGGCTGCTCCCAGCCACCGCAGCCTCGACCTGCTGGGCTCCAGCGATCCTTCCACCTCAGCCTTCCAAGTAGCTGGAACTACAGGCGCGCGCTACCACACCTGGATAATTTTTTGATTTATTGTAGAGATGAGGTATCACCAAGTTCTCCAGGTGGGTCTCGAACTCACGGGCTCAGGCAGTCCACTCACCTCAGCCTCCCAAGGCGCGGGATTACAGGCTGAGCCACCGAGCCCGGCTTTTTCTTCTTTAAATTATCTCAGCATCTGACACTATTTTCTCCTGGGTTTCCTTTTACTTCTCTGCTTCTTCTTAATTGGCTCTATTTTTATATTCAATATTTGGTTAATGACAACTGAAAGTGCCAAAAATGACTTGTAAGTCAATTTATCACTCTTTTTATCGATCATTTTGTGCATCTGATTGGTGATTGTGTCCTGTGACAATAAATTCTTAAAGTCCTTTGTTATTTATGTCCTCTTATTCAGTTTGACACTCTCTGTCTTATAGTTAAGCCTACAAGGCTTATTCCTTGGCCCCTACGGGACCCTCCTTTCTATCTACTTGCTCTGTTGTTTCTTTCTCCAACCCATTTTTCACATGGCGACCAGGCACGTATTTCTAAAATGCAAATACGGTAGTGTAAGTACTCTTCTTAATCTTCAGGGACCTCCAGATTAGTACTAAATTTCTTAAAATGGCATGGAAAGCCCTGCATGATTTGACACCTGAATACCTTTTAGTATTCAAATTCTAATACATGCTCTCACCTCTCCAACCATGTTAAGTAATGTAAACTTCTCCAAAGATTCTATAATCTCTTTATCTCCCTAAAAAATCTCTCTCTTCATCTACTCAGCTAACACCTAGTCATGCTTTAGTAATAAGTTTTAGGGTCATTATTAGCTTATTCTTTTACTCAGTCAAGATGGATTGACCACCTTTGATGTGCCAGATGTTGTTACCTTTCTTCTTCACAAAGTCTTCCCTATTAGTTACTCTTTTCTCCCTTGGCTTTCCTTCCTATTATTTCTGGCTCTCCATGAAATAGCACCTGATATTCACTGTTATCCATTGAAATTTGTGTTTCAATGCATAACTCTGTAATTTACACCTGTAATTAACATCTTGTGCACACATGCCTCTTTGCAATCAGCTATGAAATAATTGGTGATTCTCTTGTTCGTGTCTCCTTCTCTCCTATTATGCTGTAAGCTCATTGACGGCAAGAATTGTATCTTTGTAGCGTATGTGCTCGCATTGGTTAGTATGATTTCTGCTATTTTATAATTTCTTAATACAGTTTTCTAAAAAGAAATGATTTAAAATAAAAAAACCTTCATGGAATAAATTATCTCATCTCTCTGGACTCCATCTTTAAAACACAAAACGATAAACGCTAGAGTAATAATTGCTTTGAACATTATATGAGTTTTCTGGAAATTCAGATGAGACACTATAGGAGAACGTCTTTATTTATTTATTTATTTTGAGTTGGCGTCTCACTCTGTCGCCCAGACTGGAGTGCAGTGACCACTCCCGGCCACCGCAGCCTCAACCTCCTGGGCTCCGGCGACCCTTCCACTCAGCCTTCCAAGTAGCTGGAACTACAGGTGCGTGCTACTACGCCCAGCTAATTTTTTGATTTATTGTAGAGATGAGGTCTCGCCAAGTTGCCCAGGCGGGTCTCTCACCTGCAGGCTCAGGCAATCCACTCACCTCAGCCTCCCAAAGCACGGGATTACAGGCTGAACCACCGAGCCCAGCTGGAGAAAGTATTTTATAAACTGAAAAACATTATTGCTTTAGCTCACTTTGGTTACAAGGAGTAGGGTTGTCCAGGTAACTTTAAAGAATGATTTTAAGGAAAGAGCATAACTGCAGTTCTTCCCCAGGGCTAAGTTAAGTCTTTTTCATCAGCCTTTCTCTCTGCTTTTTACAGTGTTTCTAGTGCTGTCACATCCTCATGCTGCTTTTGTGGATTTTATTACCTCCGTCACAGAGACTCCAGTTATCTCTGTTTGGTGGGCCACCAAACAGGGATAGGAGAATTTACAAAATAGCGTTTCCATCAATATAATTGTCTCTGTCTCTCTTCTTGGCATCTTTCATTTGACACTCCTATTCTTTCACAGTATCTCTAGCTTACTTTGCAAGCCTGTTTAACTTTCTTCTCATATCCAATTCTTGCTTTTGTATAGGAACCATTTAGATCTACTTTTCTACTTCATAGCTTCTGCTAGCTCAGAAGTTTTATTTCCTAAATAAGTTTGTTTTCTGCATGACTTTTTTATAGCCTCGAAGTCACTTTTCTAGATATCTCCTTAATTTCAATCCTGGAAACAGAGTCATTCTTCCTATATTTTCAATTTCAAATAGTTGGCCAAGCTTTGGACTACTTTTTTTTTTTTGGTGCCAAATCATCTCCTTGATCTGTTCAGCCTATCCATAAGATGCTGACTCCAGGTCCTATCATCTAGGATACTGCTGGGTCACATAGTACTTGACAATGGTCTTAAATGTTAGGGCACTGACTGACAACATGACTGGCACATTTAGTATAATTTTATATGCCTAGATTTTTCTTGTTGAATAACTATGATGATGCTAAAATCTATACAGGTGTATATGATGAAATTGATGAAAAATTCTCCAAAAGCAGGGGGATTACATACACTCTCACATATAGGCATGCCTTATTCTATTGCAAATCTACTTCATTGCATTCCACAGGTCCTGCATTTTTACAAATCAAAGATTTGGGGCAACCCTGCAAGCCTTATTGACACAATTTTTTCAAACAACCTGTGCTCAATTTATGTCTCTGTGTCACATTTTCATATCTCTCACTCTATTTCAAACTTTAAAAAATTATTATTATATCTGTTATAGTAATCTGTGATCAGTGATTCTTGATTTTGGTATTGCAATTGTTTTGAGGTGCCATGAACCATGCCCATTTAAAACAACAAACTTAATGAATGTTATATGTGTTCTGACTGTTCCACCAGCTGGCCACTTTCTCATTTCTTTCTCTCTTCTCAACCCTCCCTATTCCACGAAACACAGCAATACTAAACATTAGGCCAATTAATAACCTTACAATGACCTTTAAGTGTTCAAGTAAAAGGAAGAGTCACATGTCCCTCACTTTTACTCAAAAGTTAAAAATAATTAAGCTTTGTGTAAAAAGTATGATGAAAGCCTGAAAGGTAGGCCAAATGGTTGGTCAAGTTGTGAATACAACATAAAAGTTCTCGAAGGAATTTAAAAGTGCTACTTCAGTGACACACAAATGATAAGAAAGTGAAATAGCCTTGTTGCCGATATGGAGAACGTTTTAGTGGTCTGGGTAGAAGATCAAACCAGACTCAACATTGATTAAGCAAAAGCCTAATTGAAAGAAAAGTCCTAACTTTCTTCGATTCCGTGAAGGCTGAGAGAGCTGAAGAACCTACAGGAGAGAAGTTTGAAGCCAGCAGAGGTTGATTCATGAGGTCTAAGAAAAGAAGCCATATTCAGAACATAAAAGTGCAAGGTGAAGCAGCAGTTGCTGATGTAGAAGTGACAGTAAGTTATCCAGAAAATCTAGCTAAAATAATAGATGAAGGTGGTTACACTAAACAACAGATTTTCAATGCAAACAAAACAGCTTTATATTGGAAGATGATGCCACCTGGGACTTTTATAACTAGAGAGGAGAAGTCAACACTTGGCTTCAAAACTTCAAAGGATTCTCCCATAGGGGCTAGTGCAGCGACCTTAACTTGAAGCAATGCTATTTATCATTCTAAAAATTCTAGAACCCTTAAGGATTATGCTAAATCTACTCTTCCTGTGCTCTATAAATGGAACAACAGAGCCTCTATAAAACCATATCTGTTTACAGCATGGTTTAGCTAAACATTTTAAGCCCACTGTTGAGACCTATTGCTCAAGTAAAGAAATTCTTTCAAAATGTCACTGCTCACTAACAATGCACTTTATCATCCAAGAGCTCATATGCTGTTTTTAAGGAGATTAATGTTGTCATATGTTAAATTGTTTTCAAGGCGATTAATGTTACATTCATGCCTGCTAACAAAATATCCATTCTGAAACTCATGAATCAGAGAAGTAATTATGACTTTCAAGTCTTATTATTTAAGAAATACATTTTATAAAGATATAGCTGCCTTAAATAGTGATTCCTCCAATGAATCTGGGCAAAGTCAACTGAAAATCTCCTGGAAAGGATTGGCCATTTAAATGCCATTAAAACCATCCATGATTCATGGGAAGAGGTCAAAATATCAATATTAACAGTATTATGGAAAAAGTTGAGTCTGACTACCATGAAAATGACTTTGAGATACTCAAGACTCCAGTGGAAAAAGCGACTTCAGATGTGGTAGAAATAGCAAGATAACTAGGCTTAGAAGTGAAGCCTGAAGATGTGATGAAATTGCTGCAATCTTATAACAAAATTTAGATGAAGAGTTGCTTCTTGTGGATGAGTAAAGAAAATGGTTTCTTGAGAAGGAATCCACTCCTAATGAAGATGCTATGAACATTATTGAAACAATAGCAAAGGATTTTGGATATTATATACACTTAGTTAATACAGCAGCAGCAGGGTTTGAGATAATTGACTCCAATTTGGAAAGAAGCCCTACTGTGGTAAAATGCCATCAAATATCATTTTATGTCACAGAGAAATCTTTCATAAAATTGACAGTCTTTTAAAAAATTACCACAGCCACCCTAGCTTTCAGTAGCCACCACCCAGATTGTCAGCAGCCACTAACTCTCCACCGGCAAAAGATTATAACACATCTGAAGGCTCAAATTGCTAGCGTTTTTTCACAGTAAAGCATTTTTAAATTTAAATATGTGTTTCGTTTTTTAGACATTATTCTATTGCATACTCAGTAGACTAAAATGTAAATGTAACTTTTATATGCACAAAGGAAGCAAAAAATCGCATGACTCATTTTATTGCAATATTCACTTTAATTTGGTGATGTGAAACAAAACCTGTAATATCTTAGAGGTAGACACATATTATTTGTTAAAGTAAAATTGACTTGTCCTATCTAGAATTCATGTTTGGTATGTTTCAGGATTTTTTCCACAGTTTATATTTTTACTTCTATATTCAGAACTTTCTTAACGAAATAAACAGAGATGTTTGCAAAACTATGTACAAAGACATTTGTGGCTATGTAGTTGCGATAGTGAAACACTAGAGGAAATCATGATTTCAAATGGCTGAAAGCCATTAGTCAAGGATTTTGTCTGTCTTGTCAACTACTTTATACTCAGTACCTAGAAAACAACATATGCACCAGCAAATAGAAAATGTTTGATAAATACTTGTTAAATTTATATTGAAACTTTATTATGGATAATTTTTGGTCTTTACATTTATAGAATCCTCCCAATTTATAGAGCAGGAAGCATTCAATCAGTTAGGTTACTTTCCCAAGATCATGCAGTTAATTATGCAGTAGGGATTTCAACACCATTCATTTTAATTTCAGAGCATATTTTCTTAACCACTAATCTACATTGACTCTGACTAACCTTTCTCTCTTTTTATTTAGTATTCATTAAAGAAGAATAGTAATTCATAGTTAATACCTAAATATTGGAGTATCAACCCCAAATTTATTTTTTTATTATTTTATTTTTTTATTTATTTATTTTTTATGAAGTTGTGGGGTACAGTTAAGGGTTAGGTATACAATTACAATTCATTCAGGCACCCTGTTGATATGAGGTGTTTCCCCGTTCCCAGACAGATATTTGCTACTGTTAATCCCATCTCCCTCCCCCCACCATAG
This sequence comes from Carlito syrichta, assembly GCF_000164805.1. NCBI lineage: Eukaryota > Metazoa > Chordata > Mammalia > Primates > Tarsiidae > Carlito > Carlito syrichta. Next base: position 991 of record NW_007224094.1, on the reverse strand, counting down.
TTTCCCAGTACGGTCAGTCATTTTCGTATAGTATTGCACTGGATGTTTAAGATCCATTATATGAATGAGAACATGTGATATTCGGATCTTTGTTTTGTGTGAGAGGTCACTCAGTTTATAGACTCTAGTTCCATCCAGGTTGCTGCGAAATTCATGATTTTGTTCTTTTTTATGGCTGTGTAGTAGTCCATCGTGTATATGTACCACATTTTTTTAATCCAGTCCTCTTTTGACGGGCAGCATGGCTGTTCCACGTTCTTGCTATTGTGAACAACGCTGCGATAAACATGCGTGTGAAGGAATCTTTTTTATAGAGTGATTTGTGTTCTTCAGGATATATTCCCAGTAGGGGGATTGCAGGGTCATATGGGAGGTTGGTATTTAGAACTTTTAGGAATCGCCACACTGCTTTCCACAGAGGTTGCACTAGTTTACACTCCCACCAACAGTGTAGAAGTGTTCCCTTTTTACCACACCCTCTCTTTGCAGATGATATGATTGTATACTTTGAAAACCCAAGAGAATCTGTCAAAAACCTCCTTACACTGATAAAGACCGTTGGCAAAGTCTTAGGTTACAAAATAAATGTGCAAAAGACAATCACATTTCTCTACACCAATAATAACCAAACAGAAACCTAAATAAAAAACACAATTCCATTCACAATAGCCACAAAAAAAATGAAATACCTTGGCATCTTACTAACCAGAGACATGAAAGACCTTTACAAGGAAAACTACAAAACACTGCTCAAAGAAATCAAAGTTGACACAAACAAGTGGAAAAATGTCCCATGCTCATGGATCGGAAGAATCAACATTGTGAAGATGTCCATCTTACCTAAGGCAATCTACAAATTCAATGCAATACCCATCAAATTACCAGCACCATTCTTCTCAGACCTAGAAAAAACAATGCAGGAATTCATATGGAAACACAAACGTCCAAGAATAGCCAGAACAATCCTCAGCAAAAAAAAAACCTTCTTAAT